>NW_027518167.1:0-36285 GCF_048772815.1 Callospermophilus lateralis | reverse complement strand
CAACCCCTTACAATGAAAGTGCTTTTCGCCAGTTTCTGCTTAGGGCTACTGGAAGAGGAAACAAACCATAGGAACAAAACGGAGAATAACTTTATTTTGTAAAGTTTCAGAGAGCTACTACAAACCATGTTGGATTTAGAGTTCCAAATTCATCTATCTATATAGGAGACAACAGAGTGAAACCTCAAAATAAAAACTGGTACTGTAAGCAAGCGCTTTAACCTAGAAGAACAAAATTTGGTGATTCAAGTGGGATTTGTGTACTGATCATTACCATCATGAATCATCAAGATTCGGTGAGAAAATATTTGCTTTTATTTCGGAAACTCGTAAGTTTTTGGAAGATTGGCAACCCCTTTCTATGAAAGTGCTTTTCCACTATCTCTGCTTAGGGCTAATTGAAAAGGATAGAATCCATAGAGACAAAACTGAGAACTACTTTAATTTGTCAAGATTCAAAGAGCTACTAGAAACCTTGTTGGATGTGGAGTTCCAAATTCATCTATTTATATAGGAGAGAACAGAGTGAAACCTAAAAATAAAAACTGCTACTGTAAACGAATGCTTCCACCTAGAAGAACAAAATTTGGTGAACTAAGTGGGATTTGTGTACTGATCATTACCACCAAGTATAATCAAGATTGGGTGAAAAAATATTTGCTGGTATTTCTGAAACTCGTAGATTCTTGGACGCATGCCAACCCCTTTCAATGAAAGTGCTTTTCGCCAGTCTCCCATTAGGGCTACTTGAAGAGTAAACAACCCATAGAGACAAACCTGAGAACTACTTTATTTTGTCATGTTTCAAAGAGCTACTACAAACCATGTTGGATTTAGTGTTTCAAATTCATCTATCTATATAGGAGAGAACAGAGTGAAACCTAAAAATAAAAACTGCTACTGTAAACGAACGCTTCAAACTAGAAAAACAAAATTTGGTGATCCCAGTGGGATTTATGTACTGAATACTACCATCATGTATCATCAAGATTGGGTGAAAAAATATTTGCTGGTATTTTGGAAACTCATAATTTCTTGTAAGCTTGCAACCCCTTTCAATGAAAGTGCTTTTCGCCAGTCTCTGATTAAGGCTACGTAAAGAGTAAACAAACCATAAAGACAAAACTGAGAACTACTTTATTTTTTCAAGTTTCAAACAGCTTCTACAAACCATGTTGGATTTAGAGTTTCAAATTTATCTATTTATATAGGAGAGAACAGAGTGAAACCTAAAAATAAAAACTGCTCTTGTAAACGAACGCTTTGACCTAGAAGAACACTTATCATTACCACCAAGTATCATCAAGATTGGGTGAAAAAAATGTGCTGGTATTTCGGGAAAATCATAATTTTTTGGAAGCCTAACAACCCCTTTCAATGAAAGTGGTTATCGCCAGTCTCTGCTTAGCCCTACTTGAAAAGGACACAAACCATAGAGACAAAACTGAGAACTACTTTATTGTGTCAAGTTTCAAAGAGCTACTACAAACCATGTTGGATTCAGAGTTCCATTTTCATCTATTTATATAGGAGAGAAGAGAGTGAAACGTAAAAATAAAAACTGCTACTTTAAACGTACGCTTCATCCTAGAAGAACAAAATTTGGTGAGCCAAGTGGGATTTGTGTATTGATCATTACCACGAAGTATCATCAAGATTGGGTGAAAAAATATTTGCTGGTATTACAGAAACTCATAGATTCTTGGACGCTTGCCAACCCCTTTCATTGAAAGTGCTTTTCGCCAGTCTCTGATTAGGCTACTTTAAGGGTAAACAAACCATAGAGACAAAACTGAGAACTACTTTATTTTGTGAAGATTCAAAGAGCTACTACAAACCATGTTGGATTTAGACCTCCAAATTCATCTATTTATATAGGAGAGAACAGAGTGAATCCTAAAAATAAAAACTGCTATTGTAAACGAACGCTTCAACCTAGAAGAACAAAATTTGGTAAGCCAAGTGAGATATTTGTACTCATCATTACCACCAAGTATCATCAAGATTGGGTGAAAAAATATTTGCTGGTATGTTGGAAACTCGTAATTTCTTGGAAACGTGGCAAACCCTTTCAATGAAAGTGCTTTTCCACAGTCTCTGGTTAGGGCTACTTGAAGAGGAAACAAACCATAGATACAAAACTGAGAACTACATTATTTTGTCAAGTTTCAAAGAGCTACTATAAACCATGCTGGATTTAGAGTTCCAAATTCATCTATCTATGTAGGAGAGAACAGAGTGAAACCTAAAAATAAAAACTGCTACTGTAAACGAACGCTTCAACATAGAAGAACAAAATTTGGTGAGCTAGGTGGGATTTGTGTACTGATCATTACAACCAAGTATCATCAAGATTGGGTGAAAAAATACTTACTGGTATTTCGGAAACTAGTAATTTCTTGCAACCTTGGCAAACCCTTTCAATGAAAGTGATTTTCCCAGTCTCTGCTTAGGGCTACTTGAAGAGAAAACAAACCACAGAGACAAAACTGAGAACTACTTTATTTTGTCAAGTTTCAAAGAGCTACTACAAACCATGTTGCATTTAGAGTTCCAAATTCATCTATCTATATAGGAGAGAACAGAGTGAAACCTAAAATAAAAACTGCTATTGTAAACGAACGCTTCAACGTAGAAGAACAAAATTTGGTGAGCCAAGTGGGAATTGTGTACTGATCATTACCACCATGTATCATCAAGATTGGGTGAAAAAAATATTTGCCGGTATTTCAGAAACTCGTAATTTCTTGGAAGCTTGGTAATGACTTTCAATGAAAGTTCTTTTCCACAGTCTCTGCTTACAGCTACTTGAAGAGAAAACAAACCACAGAGACAAAACTGAGAACTACTTTATTTTGTCAAGTTACAAAGAGATACTACAAACCATGTTGGAATTCGAGTTCCAAATTCATCTATCTATATGTGAGAGAACAGAGGGAAATCTAAAAATAAAAACTGCTACTGAAAACGAACGGTTCAACGTAGAAGCACAAAATTTGGTGAGCCAAGTGGGATTTTTGTACTGATCATTACCACCATGTATCATCAAGATTGGGTGAAACAATATTTGCTGGTATTTCGGAAACTCGTAATTTCTTGGAAGGTGGCAACGCCTTTCAATAAAAGTGCTTTTCCACAGTCTCTGCTTAGGGCTACTTGAAGAGGAAACAAACCATAGAGACAAAACTGAGAACTACTTTATTTTGTGAAGTTTCAAAGAGCTACTACAAACCATGTTGGATTAACAGTTCCAAATTCATCTATCTATATAGGAGAGAAGAGAGTGAAACCTAAAAATAAAAACTGCTACTGTAAACGAACGCTTCAACCTAGAAGAACACAATTTGGTGAGCCAAGTGGGATTTGTGTACTGATCATTACAACCAAGTATCATCAAGATTTAGTGAAAGAATATTTGCTGGTAATTTCTTGGAAGCTTGGCAACCCCTTTCAATGAAAGTGCTTTTCCAATGTATCGTCTTAGGGATACTTGACGTGGAAACTAACCATAGACACAAAACTGAGAACTACTTTATTTTGTCAAGTTTCATAGAGCTACTACAAACCATGTTGGATTTAGAGTTCCAAATTCATCTATCTATATAGGAGAGAACAGAGTGAAACCTAAAAATAAAAACTGCAACTGTAAACATATGATTCAACCTAGAAGAACAAAATTTGGTGAGCCAAGAGGGATTTGTGTACTGATCATTACCGTCAAGTACCATCAAGATTGGGTGAAAAAATATTTGCTGGTATTACGGAAACTCGTAGATTCTTGGATGCTCTCCAACCCCTTTCAATGAAAGTGCTTTTTGCCAGTCTCTGATTAGGGCTATTTGAAGAGGAAAAAAACAGAGACAAAACTGAGAACTACTTTATTTTGTCAAGTTTCAAAGAGCGCCTACAAACCATGTTGGATTTAGAGTTCCAAATTCATCTATCTATAAAGGAGAGAACAGAGTGAAACCTAAAAATAAAAACTGTTTCTGTAAACGAACGCTTCAACCTAGAAGAACAAAATTTGTTTTGCCAAGTGGGATTAGTGTACTGATCATTACCACCAAGTATCATCAAGATTGGTTGAAAAAATATTTGCTGGTATTTCGGAAACTCGTAATTTTTTGGAAGCTTGGCAACCCCTTTCAATGAAAGTGCTTTTCCACTGTCTCTGGTTACGTCTACTGGAAGAGGAAACAAACCATAGATACAAAACTGAGAACTACTTTATTTTGTCAAGTTTCAAAGAGCTAGAACAAACCATGTTGAATTTAGAGTTCCAAATTCATCTACTTATATAGGAGAGAAGAGTGTGAAACCTAAAAATAATAACTGCTACTGTATACGAACGCTTAAACCTAGAAGAACAAAAATAGGTGAGCCAAGTGGGACTTGTGTACTGATCATTAACACCAAGTATCATCAAGATTGAGGGAAAAAATATTTGCTGGTATTTTGGAAACTCGTAATTTCTTTGAAGGTTGGCAACCCCTTTCAATGAAAGTGCTTTGCAACAGTCTGTGCCTAGGGCTACTAGAAGAGAAAACACACCATAGATAAAAAACTGAGAAGTTTTTTATTTTGTCAAGTTTCAAAGAGCTACTACAAACCATGTTGGATTTAGAGTTCCAAATTCATCTATCCATATAGGAAAAAAGAGAGTGAAACCTAAAATAAAAACTGCTACTGTAAACGAACGCTTCAACCTACAAGAACAAAATTTGGTGAGCCAAGTGGTATTTGTGTACTGATCATTACCACCAACTGTCATCAAGGTTTGGTGAAAAAATATTTGCTGGTGTTTCGGAAACTCGTAAATTCTTGGAAGCTTTGCAAACCCTTTCAATGAAAGTGCTTTTCCACAGTCTCTGTATAGGGCTACTTGAAGAGGAAGCACAGCATAGAGAAAAAACAGAGATCTACTTTATTTTGTCAAGTTTCAAAGAGCTACTACAAACCATGTTGGATTTAGAGTTCCAAATTCATCTATCTATATAGAAGAGAACAGAGTGAAACCTAAAAATAAAAACTGCTACTGTAAACGAACGCTTCAAAATAGAAGAACAAAATATGGTGAGCTTAGTGGGATTTGTGTACTGATCATTACAACCAAGTATCATCAAGATTGGGTGAAAAAATATTTGCTGGTATTTCGGGAAATCGTAGATTCTTGGACGCTTGCCAACCCCTTTCAATGAAACTGCTTTTCGCCAGTCTCCCATTAGGGCTACTTGAAGAGTAAACAAACCATAGAGACAAAACTGAAAACTACTTTATTTTGTCAAGTTTCAAAGAGCTACAACGAACCATGTTGGATTTAGAGTTCCAAACTCATCTATCTATATAGGAGAGAACAGAGTGAAACCTAAAAATAAAAAATGCTACTGTATACGAACGCTTCAACCTAGAGGAACAAAATTTGGTGAGCCTAGTGGGATTTATGTACTGAATACTACCATCATGTATCATCAAGATTGGGTGAGAAAATATTTGCTGGTATTTCGGAAACTCATACTTTCTTGGAAGCTTGGCAACCCCTTTCAATGAAAGTGCTTTTCCACAGTCTGTGCATTGGGCTACTTGAAGAGGAAACTAACCATAGAGACAAAACTGAAAACTACTTTATTTTGTCAAGTTTCAAAGAGCTATTACAAACCATGTTGAATTTAGAGTTCCAAATTCATCTATCTGTATAGGAGAGAACAGAGTGAAACCTAAAAATAAAAATGGCTACTCTAAATAACGCTTCAACCTAGAAGAACAAAATTTGGTGAGCCAAGTGGGATTTGTGTAGTGATCATTACCAGCAAGAATCATCAAGGTTGAGTGAAAAAATATTTGCTGGTATTTGGAAACTAGTAATTGTTTGGAAGCTTAGCAACCCCTTTCAATGAAAGTGCTTCTCCACAGTCTGTGACTAGTGCTACTTGAAGAGGAAACAAACCATAAAGAAAAATTTAGAACTACTTTATTTTGTCAAGTTTCAAGGAGCTACTACAAACCATGTTGGATTTAGCGTTCCAAATTGATCTATCTATATAGGAGAGAACAGAGTGAAACATAAAAATAAAAACTGTTACTGTAAACGAAAGCTTCAACCTAGAAGAACAAAATTTGGTGAGCCAAGTGGGATTGGTGTACTGATCATTACCACCTAGTATCATCAAGATTGGGTGAAAAAATATTTGCTGTTATTTCGGAAACTCATAATATCTTGGAACCTTGGCAACCCCTTTCAATGAAAGTGCTTTTCCACAGTCTTTGGTTAGGGCTACATTAAGAGGAAAGAAACCATAGAGACAAAACTGAGAACTACTATATTTTGTCAAGTTTCAAAGAGCTACTACAAACCATGTTGGATTTAGAGTTCCAAATTTATCTATCTATATAGGAGACAACAGAGTGAAACCTAAAAATAAATACTGCTACTGTAAACGCACGCTTCAACCTAGAACGAAATTTGGTGAGCCAAGTGGGATTTGTGTACTGATCATTACCAGCAAGTATCATCAAGATTGGGTAAAAAATATTTGCTGGTATTACGGAAACTCGTAATTTCTTGGAAGCTTGGCAACCCCTTTCAATGTAAGTGCTTTTCCACAGTCTGTGACAGGGGCTACTTGAAGACGAAACAAACCATACAGAAAAAACTGAGAACTACTTTATTTTCTCAAGTTTCAAAGAGCTATTACAAACCATGTTGGATTTAGAGTTACAAATTAATCTATTTATATAGGAGAGAACAGAGTAAAACCTAAAAATAAAAACTGCTACTGTAAACGAACGCTTCAACCTAGAAGAACAAAATTTGGTGAACAAGTGGGATTTGTGTACTGATCATTATCACCAAGTATCATCAAGATTGGGTGAAAAAATATTTGCTGTTATTTTGGATACTCGTAATTTCTTGGAAGCTGGGCTACCCCCTTCAATGAAAGTGCTTTTCCACAGTCTCTTCTTAGGGCTACTTGAAGATGAAATAAACTATAGACACAAAACTGAGAACTACTTTATTTTGTCAAGTTTCAAAGAGCTACTACAAACCATGTTGGATTTAGAGTTCCAAATTCATCTATCTATATAGGAGTGAACAGAGTGAAACCTATAAATAAAAACTGCTAGTGTAAACGAACGCTTCAACCTAGAAGAACAAAATTTGGGGATCCAAGTGGGATTTTTGTAGTGATCATTACCACCAAGTATCATCAAGATTGGGTGAAAAAATATTTGCTGGTATTTCGGAAACTCATAGTTTCTTGAAAGTTTGGAAACCCCTTTCAATGAAATTGCTTTTCGCCATTCTCTGCTTATGGCTACTTGAAGAGGAAACAAACCATAGAGACAAAAATGAGAACTACTTTATTTTCTCAAGTTTCAAAGAGCTACTAAAAACCATTTGGATATAGAGATCCAAATTCTTTTATCTATATAGGAGAGATCAGAGTGAAACCTAAAAATAAAAACTGAGACTGTAAACGAACGCTTCAACCTAGAAGAACAAAATTTGGTGATCCAAGTGGGATTTTTGTAGTGATCATTACCACTAAGTATCATCAAGATTGGGTGAAAGGGCTGGGGATGTGGCTCAAGTGGTAGCGCGCTCGCCTGGCATGTGTGGGGCCTGGGTTCAATTCTCAGCACCACGTACAAACAAAGATGTTGTGTCCGCCGATAACTAAAAAATAAATATTAAAATTCTCTCTCTCTCTCTCTATCTGTCTCTCTCCTCTCTTACTCTCTCTTTAAAAAAATTGGGTGAGAAAATATTTGCTGGTGTTTCGGAAACTCATAATATCTTGGAACCTTGGCAACCCCTTTCAATGAAAGTGCTTTTCCACAGTCTTTGGTTAGGGCTACATTAAGAGGAAAGAAACCATAGAGACAAAACTGAGAACTACTATATTTTGTCAAGTTTCAAAGAGCTACTACAAACCATGTTGGATTTAGAGTTCCAAATTTATCTATCTATATAGGAGACAACAGAGTGAAACCTAAAAATAAAAACTGCTACTGTAAACGCACGCTTCAACCTAGAACGAAATTTGGTGAGCCAAGTGGGATTTGTGTACTGATCATTACCAGCAAGTATCATCAAGATTGGGTAAAAAATATTTGCTGGTATTACGGAAACTCGTAATTTCTTGGAAGTTTGGCAACCCCTTTCAATGTAAGTGCTTTTCCACAGTCTGTGACAGGGGCTACTTGAAGACGAAACAAACCATACAGAAAAAACTGAGAACTACTTTATTTTCTCAAGTTTCAAAGAGCTATTACAAACCATGTTGGATTTAGAGTTACAAATTAATCTATTTATATAGGAGAGAACAGAGTAAAACCTAAAAATAAAAACTGCTACTGTAAACGAACGCTTCAACCTAGAAGAACAAAATTTGGTGAACAAGTGGGATTTGTGTACTGATCATTATCACCAAGTATCATCAAGATTGGGTGAAAAAATATTTGCTGTTATTTTGGATACTCGTAATTTCTTGGAAGCTGGGCTACCCCCTTCAATGAAAGTGCTTTTCCACAGTCTCTTCTTAGGGCTACTTGAAGATGAAATAAACTATAGACACAAAACTGAGAACTACTTTATTTTGTCAAGTTTCAAAGAGCTACTACAAACCATGTTGGATTTAGAGTTCCAAATTCATCTATCTATATAGGAGTGAACAGAGTGAAACCTATAAATAAAAACTGCTAGTGTAAACGAACGCTTCAACCTAGAAGAACAAAATTTGGTGAACAAGTGGGATTTGTGTACTGATCATTATCACCAAGTATCATCAAGACTTGACGAAAAATTATTTGCTGTTATTTAAGAAACTCATAATTTCTTGGAAGCTGGGCAATCCCTTCCAATGAAAGTGCTTTTCCACAGTCTCTGCTTAGGGCTACTTGAAGAGGAAATAAAACAAAGAGACAACACTGAGAACTACGTTATTTTGTAAAGTTTCAAAAAGCTGCTACACACCATGTTGGATTTAGAGTTCCAAATTCATCTATCTGTATAGGAGAGAACAGAGTGAAACCTAAAATAAAAACTGCTACTGTGAATGAATGCTTCAACCTAGAAGAACAAAACTTGGTGAGCCAAGGGGATTTGTGTTCTGACCATTCCCACCAAGTATCATGCAGATTGGGTGAAAAAATATTAGCTGGTATTTCGGAAACTCGTAATTTTTTGGTAGCTTGGCAACCTCTTTCAATGAAAGTGCTTTTAGCCATTCTCTGATTATGGCTACTTGAAGAGGAAACAAACCATAGAGACAAAAATGAGAACTACTTTATTTTGTCAAGTTTCAAAGAGCTACTGCAATCCATTTTGGATTTAGAGTTCCAAGTTCATCTATCTATATAGAAGACAACAGAGTGAAACCTAAAAATAAAAACTGCTACTGTAAACAAGTGCTTCAACCTAGAAGAACAAAACTTGGTGAGCCAAGTGGGATTTGTGTACTGATCATTCCCACCAAGTATCATCCAGATTGGGTGAAAAAATATTTGCTGTTATTTCTGAAACTCGTAATTTTTTGGAAGCTTGGCAACCCCTTTCAATGAAAGTGCGTTTCCAGAGTCTCTGCTTAGGGCTACTTGAAGAGGAAATAAACCATAGAGACAAAACTGAGAACTACTTTATTTTGTCAAGTTTCAAAGAGCTACTACAAACCATGTTGGATTTAGAGTTCCAAATTCATCAATCTGTATAGGAGAGAACAGAGTGAAACCTAAAAATAAAAACTGCTACTGTAAACGAACGCTTCAACCTAGAAGAACAGAATTTGGTGAGCCAAGTGGGATTTGTATTCTGATCATTACCCCCAAGTATCATCAAGATTGGGTGAAAAAATTTTTCTGGTATTTCGGAAACTCATAATTTCCTGGAAGCGTGGAAACCCCTTTCAAGGAAAGTGCTTTTCGCCATTCTCTGCTTATGGCTATTTGAAGAGGAAACAAACCATAGAGACAAAAATGAGAACTACTTTATTTTGTCAAGTTTCAAAGAACTACTACAATCCATGTTGGATTTAGAGTTCCAAATTCATCTATCTATACAGGAGACAACACAGTGAAACCTAAAAATAAAAACTGCTACTGTAAACCAACTCTACAACCTAGGAGAACAAAATTTGGTGAGCCAAGTGAGATTTTTGTACTGATCATTATCACCAAGTATCTTCAAGTTTGGGCGAAAAAATATTTGCTGGTATTTCGGAAACTCATAGATTCTTGGATGCTTGCCAAACCATTTCAATGAAAGTGCTTTTCAACAGTCTCTGAAAACGGCTACTTGAAGAGGAAACAAACCATAGAGACAAACCTGAGAACTACTTTATTTTGTCAAGGTTCAAAGAGCTACTACAAACCATGTTGCATTTAGAGTTCCAAATTCATCTGTCTCTATAGGAGAGAATAGAGTGAAACCTAAAAATAAAAACTGCTACTGTAAAAGAACGCTTCAACCTAGAAGAACAAAATTTGGTGAGCCAAGTGGGATTTGTGTACTGATCATTCCCACCAAGTATCATCAAGTTTGGGTGAAAAAATTTTGCTGGTATTTCGGAAACTCGTAATTTCTTGGAAGCTTGGCAACCCCTTTCAATGAAAGTGCTTTTCGCCATTCTCTTCTTATGGCTACTTGAAGAGGAAACAAACCATAGAGACAAAACTGAAAACTACTTTATTTTGTCAAGTTTCATAAAGCCACTACATACCATGTTGGATTTACAGTTTCAAATGCATCTAGTTATATAGGAGAATACAGAGTGAAACCTAAAAATAAAAACTGCTACTGTAAACGAACGATTCAACCTAGAAGAACAAAATTTGGTGAGCCTAGTGGGATTTCTGTAGTGATCATTACCACCACCTCTCATCAAGAATGGGTGAAAAAATATTTGCTGGTATTTTGGAAACTCGTCATTTCTTGGAATCTTGGCAAACCCTTTCAATGAAAGTGCGTTTCCAGAGTCTCTGCTTAGGGCTAATTGAAGAGGAAATAAACCATAGAGACAAAACTGAGAACTACTTTATTTTGTCAAGTTTCAAAGAGCTACTACAAACCATGTTGGATTTAGAGTTCCAAATTCATCAATCTGTATAGGAGAGAACAGAGTGAAACCTAAAAATAAAAACTGCTACTGTAAACGAACGCTTCAACCTAGAAGAATAGAATTTGGTGAGCCAAGTGGGATTTGTATTCTGATCATTACCCCCAAGTATCATCAAGATTGGGTGAAAAAATTTTTCTGGTATTTCGGAAACTCATTATTTCCTGGAAGCGTGGAAACCCCTTTCAAGGAAAGTGCTTTTCGCCATTCTCTGCTTATGGCTAATTGAAGAGGAAACAAACCATAGAGACAAAAATGAGAACTACTTTATTTTGTCAAGTTTCAAAGAACTACTACAATCCATGTTGGATTTAGAATTCCAAATTCATCTATGTATACAGGAGACAACACAGTGAAACCTAAAAATAAAAACTGCTACTGTAAACCAACACTACAACCTAGGAGAACAAAATTTGGTGAGCCAAGTGAGATTTTTGTACTGATCATTATCACCAAGTATCTTCAAGTTTGGGCGAAAAAATATTTGCTGGTATTTCGGAAACTCATAGATTCTTGGACGCTTGCCAAACCCTTTCAATGAAAGTGCTTTTCAACAGTCTCTGAAAACGGCTACTTGAAGAGGAAACAAACCATAGAGACAAACCTGAGAACTACTTTATTTTGTCAAGGTTCAAAGAGCTACTACAAACCATGTTGCATTTAGAGTTCCAAATTCATCTGTCTCTATAGGAGAGAATAGAGTGAAACCTAAAAATAAAAACTGCTACTGTAAAAGAACGCTTCAACCTAGAAGAACAAAATTTGGTGAGCCAAGTGGGATTTGTGTACTGATCATTCCCACCAAGTATCATCAAGATTGGGTGAAAAAATTTTGCTGGTATTTCGGAAACTCGTAATTTCTTGGAAGCTTGGCAACCCCTTTCAATGAAAGTGCTTTTCGCCATTCTCTTCTTATGGCTACTTGAAAAGGAAACAAACCATAGAGACAAAACTGAGAACTACTTTATTTTGTCAAGTTTCATAAAGCCACTACATACCATGTTGGATTTACAGTTTCAAATGCATCTAGTTATATAGGAGAATACAGAGTGAAACCTAAAAATAAAAACTGCTACTGTAAACGAACGCTTCAACCTAGAAGAACAAAATTTGGTGAGCCTAGTGGGATTTCTGTAGTGATCATTACCACCACCTCTCATCAAGAATGGGTGAAAAAATATTTGCTGGTATTTTGGAAACTCGTAATTTCTTGGAATCTTGGCAACCCCTTTCAATGAAAGTGCTTTTCGCCATTCTCTGCTTATGGCTACTGGAAGAGGAAACAAACCATAGAGACAAACCTGAGAATTACTTTATTTTGTCAAGTTTCAAAGAGCTAATACAAACCATGTTGGATTTAGAGCTCCAAATTCATCTATCTTTATAGGAGAGAACAGAGTGAAACCTAAAAATAAAAACTGCTACTGTAAACGAGCGCTTCAACCTAGAAGAACAAAATTTGGTGAGCCAAGTGGGATTTGTGAACTGATAATTACCACCAAGTATCATCAAGATTGGGTGAAAAATATTTGCTGGTATGGCGGAAAATCGTAATTTCTTGGAAGATTGGCAACCCATTTCAATTAAAGTGCTTTTCCATAGTCTCTGCTTAGAGCTACTTGAAGAGGAAACAAACCTTAGAGACAAAACTGAGAACTACTTAGTTTATCAAGTTTCAAAGAGCTACTACCAACCATTTGGATTTAGAGATCCAAATTCATTTATCTATATAGGAGAGAACAGAGTGAAACCTAAAAATAAAAACAGCTACTGTGAATGAATGCTTTAACCTAGAAGAACAAAACTTGGTGAGCCAAGTGGGATTTGTGTACTGATCATTCTTACCAAGTAACATCCAGATTGGGTGAAAAAATATTTGCTGTTATTCCTGAAACTCGTAATTTCTTGGAAGCTTGGCAACCCCTTTCAATGAAAGTGTGTTTCCAGAGTCTCTGCTTAGGGCTACTTGAAGAGGAAATAAACCATAGAGACAAAACTGAGAACTACTTTATTTTGTCAAGTTTCAAAGAGCTACTACAAACCGTGTTGGATTTAGAGTTCCAAATTCATCAATCTGTATAGGAGAGAACAGAGTGAAACCTAAAAATAAAAACTGCTACTGAAAATGAACGCTTCAACCTAGAAGAACAGAATTTGGTGAGCCAAGTGGGATTTGTATTCTGATCATTACCACCAAGTATCATCAAGATTGGGTGAAAAAATTTTTGCTGGTATTTCGGAAACTCGTAATTTCCTGGAAGCATGGAAACCCCTTTCAATGAATGTGCTTTTCGCCATTCTCTGCTTATGGCTAATTGAAGAGGAAAAAAACCATAGAGACAAAAATGAGAACTACTTTATTTTGTCAAGTTTCAAAGAACTACTACTATCCATGTTGGATTTAGAGTTCCAAATTCATCTATCTATATACTAGACAACACAGTGAAACCTAAAAATATAAACTGCTACTGTAAACCAACTCTACAACCTAGGAGAACAAAATTTGGTGAGCCAAGTGAGATTTTTGTACTGATCATTACCACCAAGTATCATCAAGATTGGATAAAAAAATATTTGCTGGTTTCAGAAACTCGTAGATTCTAGGACGAATGCCAACCCCTTTCAATGAAAATGCTTTTCCAAGGTCTCTGCTTAGGGCTACTTGAAGAGGAAATAAACCATAGAGACAAAACTGAGAATTACTTTATTTTGTCAAGTTTCAAACAGCTACTACAAACCATGTTGGATTTAGAGTTCCTAATTCATCTATCAGTATAGGAGAGAACAGAGTGAAACCTAAAAATAAAAACTGCTACTGTAAAAGAACGCTTCAAACTAGAAGAACAAAATTTGGTGAGCCAAGTGGGATTTGTGTACTGATCATTCCCACCAAGTATCATCAAGATTGGGTGAAAAAAAATTTGCTGGTATTTCGGAAACTCGTAATTTCTTGGAAGCTTGGCAACCCCTTTCAATGAAAGTGCTTTTCGCCATTCTCTGCTCATGGCTACTTGAAGTGGAAACAAACCATAGAGACAAAAATGAGTACTACTTTATTTTGTCAAGTTTCAAAAAGATACTACAAACCATGTTGGATTTACAGTTCCAAATGCATCTATTTATATAGGAGAATACAGAGTGAAACCTAAAAATAAAAACTGCTACTGTAAACGAACGATTCAAGCTAGAAGAACAAAATTTGGTGAGCCTAGTGGGATTTCTGTAGTGATCATTACCACCACCTCTCATCAAGATTGGGTGAAAAAATATTTGCTGGTATTTTCGAAAATCTTAATTTCTTGGCAGCTTGGCAACCCCTTTCAATGGAAGTGCTTTTCGCCAGTCTCTGATTAGGGCTACTTGAAGAGGAAACAAACCATAGAGACAAAACTGAGAATTACTTTATTTTGTCAAGTTTCAAACAGCTACTACAAACCATGTTGGATTTAGAGTTCCAAATTCATCTATCTGTATAGGAGAGAACAGAGTGAAACCTAAAAATAAAAACTGCTACTGTAAAAGAACGCTTCAACCTAGAAGAACAACATTTGGTGAGCCATGTGCGATTTCTGTACTGATCATTCCCACCAAGTATCATCAAGATTGGGTGAAAAAATATTTGCTGGTATTTCGGAAACTCGTAATTTCTTGGAAGCTTGGCAACCCCTTTCAATGAAAGTGCTTTTCGCCATTCTCTGTTATGGCTACTTGAAGAGGGAACAAACCATAGAGACAAAACTGAGAACTACTTTATTTTGTCAAGTTTCAAAAAGCTACTCCAAACCATGTTGGATTTACAGTTCCAAATGCATCTATTTATATAGGAGAATACAGAGTGAAACCTAAAAATAAAAACTGCTACTGTAAACGAACGCTTCAACCTAGAAGAACAAAATTTGGTGAGCCTAGTGGGATTTCTGTAGTGATCATTACCACCACCTCTCATCAAGATTGGGTGAAAAAATATTTGCTGGTATTTCGGAAACTCGTAATTTCTTGGAAGCTTGACAACCCGTTTCAATGAAAGTGCTTTTCGCCATTCTCTGCTTATGGCTACTTGAAGAGGAAACAAACCATAGAGATAAAACTGAGAATTACTTTATTTTGTCAAGTTTCAAAGAGCTACTACAAACCATGTTGGATTTAGAGTTCCAAATTCATCTATCTGTATAGGAGAGAACAGAGTGAAACCTAAAAATAAAAAGTGCTACTGTAAACGAGCCCTTCAACAAAGAAGAACAAATTTGCTGAGCAAAGTGGGATTTGTGTACTGATCATTACCACCAAGTACAATAAAGATTGGGTGAAAATTTATTTGCTGTTATTTCGGAAACTCGTAATTTAATGAAAGCTTGGCAACCTTTTTCAATGAAAGTGCTTTTCGCCATTCTCTGCTTATGGCTACTTGAAGAGGAAACAAACCATAGAGCCAAAACTGAGAACTACCTTATTTTGTCAAGTTTCAAAGAGCTACTACGAACCTTGTTAGATTTAGGGTTCCAAATTCATCTATTTATATAGGAGAAAACAGAGTGAAACCTAAAAATAAAAACTGCTATTGTAAACGAGCGCTTCAACCTAGAAGAACAAAATTTGGTGAGCCAAGTGGGATTTCTGTAGTGATCATTACCACCACCTATCATCAAGAATGGGTGAAAAAATATTTGCTGGTATTTCGGAAACTGGTAGTTTCTTGGAAGCTTGGCAACCCCTTTCAATGAAAGTGATTTCCCCATTCTCTGCTTATGGCTACTTGAAGAGGAAACAAACCATAGAGACAAAAATGAGAACTACTTTATTTTGTCAAGTTTCAAAGAGCTACTACAAACATGTTGGATTTAGAGTTCCAAATTCATCTATCTATATAGGAGAGATGAGAGGCAATCCTAAAAATAAAAACTGCTACTGTTAACGAACGCTTCAATCTTAAAGAACAAAATTTGGTGAGCCAAGTGGGGTCTGTGTACTGATCATTATGACCATGTATCATCAAGATTGAGCGAAAAAATGTTTGCTGGTATTTCGGAAACTCATAATTTCTTTGAATCTTGGCAACCCCTTTCAATGAAAGTGCTTTTCCACAGTCTCTGCTTAGGGCTACTTGAAAAGAAAACAAACCATAGAGACAAAACTGAGAACTACTTTATTTTTTCAAGTTTCAAAGAGCTACTACAAACCATGTTGGATTTAGAGTTCCAAATTCATCTATCTATATAGGAGACAACTGAGTGAAACCTAAAAAAAAAAAAACTGCTACTGTAAACGAACAATTCACACTAGAAGCACAAAATTTGGTGAGCCAAGTCGAATTTGTATACTGATCATTACCAACAAGTATGATCAAGATTGGGTGAAAAAATATTTTCTGGTATTTCTGAAAGCCGTAGATTCTTGGACACTTGCCAACCCCTTTCAATGAAAGTGCTTTTCGCCAGTCTCTGATTAGGGCTACTTGAAGAGTAAACAAACCATAGAGACAAAACTGACAACTACCTTATTTTGTCAAGTTTCAAAGAGCTACTACAAACCATGTTGTATTTAGAGTTCCAAATTAATCTACCTATATAAAAGAGAATAGAGTGAAACCTAAAAATAAAAATTGCTACTGTAAACGAATGTGTCAACATAATGGAACAAAATTGGGTGAGCCAAGTGTTACTTGTGTACTGATCATTACCACCAAGAATCATCAAGATTGGCGAAAAAAATATTTTCTGGTATTTCGGAAACTCATAGATTCTTGGACGCTTGCCAACCCTTTCAATGAAAGTGCTTTTCGCCAGTCTCTGATTAGTGCTACTTGAGGCTGAAAAAACCATAGAGACAAAACTGAGAACTACTTTATTTTGTCAAGTTTCAAAGAGCTACTATAAACCATTTGGATTTAGAGATCCAAATTCATTTTTCTATATAGGAGAGAACAGAGTGAAACCTAAAAATAAAAACTGCTACTGTAAACGAACGCTTCAACCTAGAAGAACAACATTTGGTGATCCAAGTGGGATTTTTGTACTGATCATTGCCACCAAGTATCGTCAAGATTGGGTGAGAAAATATTTGCTGGTATTTGGGATACTCGTAATTTCTTGGAAGCTTGGCAACCCCTTTCAATTAAACTGCTTTTCCACAGTCTCTGTTAGGGCTACTTGAAGAGGAAAAAAACCATGGAGACAAAACTGAGAATTACTTTATTTTGTCAAGTTTCAAAGAGCTACTGCAAACCATGTTCGATTAAGAGTTCCAAATTCATCTATCTTTATAGGAGAGAACAAGGGAAACCTAAAAATAAAAATTTCTACTGTAAATAACGCTTCAACCTAGAAGAACACAATCTGGTGAGCCAAGTTGGATTTGTGAACTGATCATTACCACCAAGTATCATCAAGATTGGGTGAAAAATTATTTGCTGGTATTTCGGAAACTCATAATTTCTTGGAAGCGTGTCAACCCCTTTCAATGAAAGTTCTTTTCCACAGTCTGTGCCTAGGGCTACTTGAAGAGGAAGCAAACCATAGACACAAAACTGAGAATTACTTTATTTGTCAAGTTTCAAAGAGCTACTACAAACCATGTTGGATTTAGAGTTCCAATTTCATCTATCTATATAGGAGAGAACATCGTGAATCCTAACAATAAACACTGCTACTGTTAACGAACGCTTCAACCTAGAAGAACAAAATTTGGTGCGCCAAGTGGGATTTGTGTACTGATCATTACCACCAAGTACCATAAAGATTGAGTGAAAAAACATTTGCTTGTATTTCGAAAATCGTAGATTCTAGGACGCTTGCCCACCCCTTGCAATGAAAGTGCTTTTCGCCAGTCTCTGATTAGGGCTACTTGAAGAGGAAACAAACCAAAGAGACTAAACTGAGAACTACTTTATTTTGTCAAGTTTCAAAGAGCTACTACAAACCATTTTGAATTTAGAGTTCCAAATTCATCTATCTATATAGGAGAGAAGAGAGTGAAACCTAAAAATAAAAACTGCTACTCTAAAAGAAAGATTTAAACTAGAAGAACACAATTTGGAGAGCCAAGAGGGATTTGTGTACTGATCATTACTATCAAGTATCTTCAAGATTGGGTGAAAAAATGTTTGCTGGTATTTCGGAAACTCGTAATATCTTGGAAGCTTGGCAACCCCTTTCAATGAAAGTGCTTTTCAGCAATCTCTGCATAGGACTACTTGAAGAGGAAGCAAACCATAGAGACAAAACTGAGAACTACTTTATTTTGTCAAGTTTCAAAGAGCTACTACCAACCATGTTGGATTTAGAGTTCCAAATTAATCTAACTATATAGGAGAGAACATCGTGAATCCTAACAATAAACACTGCTACTGTTAACGAACGCTTCAACCTAGAAGAACAAAATTTGGTGAGCCAAGTGGGATTTGTGTACTGATCATTACCACCAACTACCATAAAGATTGGGTGAAAAAATACTTACTGGTATTTCAGAAACTCGTAATTTCTTGGAGATTGGCAACAGATTTCAATGAAAGTGCTTTTCCACAGTCTCTGCTTAGGGCTACTTGAAGAGGAAACAAACCATAGAGACAAAACTGAGAACTACTTTATTTTGTCAAGGTTCAAATAGCTACTACAAACCATGTTGGATTTAGAGATCCAAATTCATTTATCTATATATTAGAGAACAGAGTGAAACTTAAAAATGAAAACTGCTACTGTAAATGAACGCTTCAACCAAGACGAACAAAATTTGTTGATCCAAGTGGGAATTTTGACTGATCATTACCACCAAGCATCATCAAGATTGGGTGAAAAAATATTTGCTGGTATTTCGGAAACTCGTAATTTCTTGGAAGCTTGGCAACCCCTTTCAATGAAACTGCTTTTCCACAGTCTCTGCTTAGGGCTACTTGATGAGGAAAAAAACCATAGAGACAAAACTGAGAATTACTTTATTTTGTCAAATTTCAAAGAGCTACTGCAAACCATGTTTGATTTAGAGTTCCAAATTCATCTATCTTTATAGGAGAGAACAGAGTGAAACCTAAAAATAAAACTGCAACTCTAAACGAAGGCTTCAACCTAGAAGAACAAAATTTGTTGGGCCATGTGGGATTTGTGTACTGATCATTACCACCAACTACCATAAAGATTGGGTGAAAAAATACTTACTGGTATTTCGGAAACACGTAATTTCTTGGAAGTTTTTCAACCCCTCTCAATGAAAGTGCTTTTCGCCATTCTCTGCTTATGGGTACTTGAAGAGGAAACAAACCATAGAGACAAAAATGAGAACTACTTTATTTTGTCAAGTTTCAAAGAGCTACTACACACCATGTTGGATTTAGAAATCCAAATTCATTTATCTATATAGAAGACAACAGAGTGAAACCTAAAAATAAAAACTGCTACTGTAAACGAGCGCTTCAACCTAGAAGAACAAAGTTTGGTGAGTCAAGTGGGATTTGCGTCTTGATCATCACCATCAAGTATCATCAAGATTGGGTGAAAAATATTTGCTGGTATTTCAGAAAATCGTAATTTCTTGGAAGATTGGCAACCCATTTCAATGAAAGTGCTTTTCCACAGTCTCTGCTTAGGGCTACTTGAAGAGGAAACAAACCATAGAGACAAAACTGAGAACTACTTTATTTGGTCAAGGTTCAAATAGCTACTACAAACCATGTTGTATTTAGAGATCCAAATTCATTTATCTATATATTAGAGAACAGAGTGAAACTTAAAAATAAAAACTGCTACTGTAAACGAGCGCTTCAACCTAGAAGAACAAAATTTGATGAGCCAAGTGGGATTTGTGTACTGATCATCACCATCAAGAATCATCAAGATTGGGTGAAAAATATTTGCTGGTATTTCGGAAACTATTAATTTCGTGGAAGATTTGAAACCCATTTCAATGAAAGTGCTTTTCCACAGTCTCTGCTTAGGACTACTTGAAGAGGAAAAAAACCATTGAGACAAAACTGAGAACTACTTTATTTTGTAAAGTTTCAAAGAGCTACTACAAACCATGTTGGATTTAGAGTTCCAAATTCATCTCTCTATATAGGAGACAACAGAGTGAAACCAAAAAATAAAAACTGCTATTGTAAACGAAGGCTTCAACCTGGAAGAACAAAATTTGGTGAGCCAAGTGGGATTTGTATACTGATCATTACTACCAAGTATCATCAAGATTGGGCAAAAAAATATTTGCTGGTATTTCGAAAATCGTAGATTCTAGGACGCTTGCCAACCCCTTGCAATGAAAGTGCTTTTCGCCAGTCTCTGATTAGGGCGACTTGAAGAGAAAACAAACCATAGAGACAAAACTGAGAACAACTTTTTTTTGTCAAGTTTCAAAGACCTACTACAAACCATGTTTGATTTAGAGTTCCAAATTCATCTATCTATATAGGAGAGAAGAGAGTGAAACCTAAAAATAGAAACTGCTACTCTAAAGGAACGCTTCAACCTAGAAGAAAAAAATTTGCTGAGCCAAGTGGGATTTGTATACTGATCATTACCACCAAGTATCATCAAGATTGGGAGAAAAAATATTTGCTGGTCTTTCGGAAACTCGTAGATTTTAGGACGCTTGCCAACCCCCTTCAATGAAAGTGTTTTTCGCCAGTCTCTGATTAGGGCTACTTGAAGAGGAAACAAACCATAGAGACAAATCTGAGAACTACTTTATTTTGTAAAGTTTCAAAGAGCTACTACAAACCATGTTGGATGTAGAGTTACAAATTCATCTATCTATATAGGAGAGAAGAGAGTGAAATCTAAAAATAAAAACTGCTACTCTATACGAAAGTTGTAAACTAGAAGAACAAAATTTGGGGAGCCAAGTGGGATTTGTGTACTGATCATTACCACCAAGTATCATCAACATTGGGTGAAAAAATATTTGCTGGTGGTTCAGAAACTCGTAGATTCTTGGACGCTTGCAAACCCCTTTCAATGAATATGCTCTTCACCAGTCTCTGATTAGGGCTACTTGAAGAGTAAACAAACCATAGAGCCAAAACTGAGAACTACTTTATTGTGTCAAGTTTCAAAAGATACTACAAACCATGTTGGATTTAGAGTTCCAAATTTATCTATCTATATAGGAGAGAAGAGAGTGAAACCTAAAAATAAAAACTGCTACTGTAAACGAAAGCTTGAACCTAGAAAAACAAAATTTGGTGAGCCAAGTGGGATTTGTGTACTGATCATTACCACAAAGTATCATCAAGATTGGGTGAAAATATATTTGCTGGTATTTCGGAAACTCGTAATTTCTTGAAAGCTTGGCAACCCCTTCCAATGAAAGTGCTTTTCCACAGTCTCTGCCTAGGGCTACTTGAAGCTGATAGAATCCATAGAGAAAAAACTGAAGAGTACTTTATTTTCTCAAGTTTCAAAGAGCTACTACAAGCCATGTTGGATTTACAATTCCAAATTCATATGTATATAGGAGAGAACAGAGTGAAACCTAAAAATATAAACTGCTACTGTAAAGGAACGCTTCAACCTAGAAGAACAAAATTTGGTGAGCCAAGTGGGATTTGTGTACTGATCATTACCACCAAGTATCGTCAAATTGGGTGAAAAATATTTGCTGGTATTTCGGAAATTCGAGATTTCTTGGAAGCTTCGCAACCCCTTTCAATGAAAGTGCTTTTCCACAGTCTGTGCCTAGGGCTACTTGAAGAGGAAACAAACCTTAGAGACAAAACTGAGAACTACTTTATTTTGTCAAGTTTCAAAGAGCTACTACAAACCATGTTGGATATAGAGTTCCAAATTCATCTATCTTTATAGGAGAGAACACAGTGAAACCTAAAAATAAAAACTGCTACTGTAAACGAACGCTTCAACCTAGAAGATCAAAATTTGGTGAGCCAAGTGGGAATTGTGTACTGATTTTTACCACCAAGTGTCATCAAGATTGGGTGAAAAAATATTTGCTGGTATTTCGGAAACTCATAATTTCTTGAAAGCTTGGCAACCTTTTTCAATGAAAGTGCTTTTCCACAGTCTCTGATAAGGGTACTTGAAGAGGAAACAAACCAGAGAGACAAAACGTAGAACTACTTTATTTTGTCAGGTTTCATCGAGCTACTAAAAAACCATTTTGGATTTAGAGTTCCAATTTCATCTATCTATATAGGAGAGAACGAAAAAAACCTAAAAATAAAAACTGCTACTGTAAACGAAAGCTTCAACCTAGTAGCACAAAATTTGGTGAGCAAAGTGGGATTTGTGTACTGATCATTACCACCAAGTATCATCAAGATTGGGTGAAAAAATATTTGCTCGTATTTTGGAATCTCGTAATTTTGGGAAGCTTGGCAACCCCTTTCAATGAAAGAGCTTTCCACATTCATGCATAGGGCTACTTGAAGAGGCTAGAAACCATAGAGACAAAACTGAGAAATACTTTATTTTGTCAAATTTCAAAGAGCTACTACAAAGCATGTTGGATTTAGAGTTCCAAATTCATCTATCTACATAGAGAACAACAGATTGAAACCTAAAAATAAAAACTGCTTCTGTAAACGAGCGCTTCAACTTAGAAGAACAAAATTTGGTGAGCCACGTGGGATTTGTGTACTGATCATTACCACAAAGTATCATCAACATTGGGTGAAAAAATATTTGCTGGAGGTTCAGAAACTCGTAGATTCTTGGACGCTTGCAAACCCCTTTCAATGAATATGCTTTTCGCCAGTCTCTGATTAGGGCTACTTGAAGAGTAAACAAACCATAGAGCCAAAACTGAGAACTACTTTATTGTGTCAAGTTTCAAAGGATACTACAAACCATGTTGGATTTAGAGTTCCAAATTTATCTATCTATATAGGAGAGAAGAGAGTGAAACCTAAAAATAAAAACTGCTACTGTAAACGAAAGCTTGAACCTAGAAGGACAAAATTTGGTGAGCCAAGTGGGAATTGTGTACTGATCATTACCAACAAGTATCATCAAGAATGGGTGAAAAAATATGTGCTGGTATTTTGGAAACACATAATTTCTAGGAAGCTTGGCAACCCATTTCAATGAAAGTGCTTTTCGCCATTCTCTGAATAGGGTTACTTGAAGAGTAAAGAAACCATTGAGAAAAAACTGAGAAATACTTTATTTTGTCAAGTTTCAAAGAGCTACTACGAACCATGTTGGATTTAGGTTTATAAATTCATCTATTTATATAGGAGAAAACAGAGTGAAACATAAAAATAAAAACTGCTAGTGTAAACGAACGCTTCAACCTAGAAGAACAAAATTTGGTGAGCCAAGTGGGATTTGTGTAGTGATCATTACCACCAAGTATCATGAAGATTGGGTGATAAAATATTTGCTGGTATTCCAGAAACTCGTAATTTCTTGAAAGCTTGGCAACCCCTTCCAATGAAAGTGCTTTTCCACAGTCTCTGCCTAGGGCTACTTGAAGCTGATAGAATCCATAGAGAAAAAACTGAAGAGTACTTTATTTTCTCAAGTTTCAAAGAGCTACTACAAGCCATGTTGGATTTACAATTCCAAATTCATATGTATATAGGAGAGAACAGAGTGAAACCTAAAAATATAAACTGCTACTGTAAAGGAACGCTTCAACCTAGAAGAACAAAATTTGGTGAGCCAAGTGGGATTTGTGTACTGATCATTACCACCAAGTATCGTCAAATTGGGTGAAAAAATATTTGCTGGTATTTCGGAAATTCGAGATTTCTTGGAAGCTTCGCAACCCCTTCCAATGAAAGTGCTTTTCCACAGTCTGTGCCTAGGGCTACTTGAAGAGGAAACAAACCGTAGAGACAAAACTGAGAACTACTTTATTTTGTCAAGTTTCAAAGAGCTACTACAAACCATGTTGGATATAGAGTTCCAAATTCATCTATCTTTATAGGAGAGAACACAGTGAAACCTAAAAATAAAAACTGCTACTGTAAACGAACGCTTCAACCTAGAAGATCAAAATTTGGTGAGCCACGTGGGATTTGAGTACTGATCATTACCACCAAGTATCATCAAGATTGGGTGAAAAAATATTTGCTGGTATTTCAGAAACTCGTAGACTCTTGGACGCTTGTCAAACCCTTTCAATGAATGTGCTTTTCGCCAGTCTCTGGTTAGGCTACTTGAAGAGAAAACAAACCTTAGAGCCAAAACTGAGAACTACTTTATTTTGTCAAGTTTCAAAGAGCTACTACAAACCATGTTGGATATAGAGTTCCAAATTCAAGTATCCTTATAGGAGAGAACAGAGTGAAACCTAAAAATGAAAACTGCTACTATAAACAAACGCTTCAACCTAGACGAACAAAATTTGGTGAGCCAAGTGGGAATTGTGTACTGATTTTTACCACCAAGTGTCATCAAGATTGGGTGAAAAAATATTTGCTGGTATTTCGGAAACTCATAATTTCTTGAAAGCTTGGCAACCTTTTTCAATGAAAGTGCTTTTCCACAGTCTCTGATAAGGGTACTTGAAGAGGAAACAAACCAGAGAGACAAAACGTAGAACTACTTTATTTTGTCAGGTTTCATCGAGCTACTAAAAAACCATTTTGGATTTAGAGTTCCAATTTCATCTATCTATATAGGAGAGAACGGAAAAAAACCTAAAAATAAAAACTGCTACTATAAACGAAAGCTTCAACCTAGTAGCACAAAATTTGGTGAGCAAAGTGGGATTTGTGTACTGATCATTACCACCAAGTATCATCAAGATTGGGTGAAAAAATATTTGCTGGTATTTTGGAATCTCGTAATTTTTGGAAGCTTGGCAACCCCTTTCAATGAAAGAGCTTTCCACATTCATGCATAGGGCTACTTGAAGAGGCTAGAAACCATAGAGACAAAACTGAGAAATACTTTATTTTGTCAAATTTCAAAGAGCTACTACAAAGCATGTTGGATTTAGAGTTCCAAATTCATCTATCTACATAGAGAACAACAGATTGAAACCTAAAAGTAAAAACTGCTTCTGAAAACGAGCGCTTCAACTTAGAAGAACAAAATTTGGTGAGCCAAGTGGGATTTGTGTACTGATCATTACCCTCAAGTATCATCAAGATTGGGTGAAAAAATATTTGCAGGTATTTCGGAAACTAGTAATACTTGGAAGCTTGGCCACCCCTTTCAATGAAAGTGCTTTTCCACAGTGTCTGCTAAGGGCTACTTGAAGAGGAAACAAACCATAGAGAAAAAACTGAGAACTACTTTATTTTGTCAAGTTTCAAAGAGCTACTACAAACCATGTTGGATTTACAGTTCCAAATTCATCTATCTTTATAGGAGAGAACAGAGTGAAACCTAAAAATAAAAACTGCTACTGTAAACGAACGCTTGAACCTAAAAGAACAAAATATGGTGAGCCAAGTGATGTTTGTGTACTGATCATTAACACCAAGTATCATCAAGATTGGCTAAAAAATATTTGCTGGTATTTCGGAAACTCGTAGATTCTTGGACGCTTGCCAACCCCTTTCAATGAAAGTGCTTTTTGCCAGTCTCTGATTATGGCTTCTTGAAGAGTAAACAAACCATTCAGACAAAACTTAGAACTACTTTATTTTGTCAAGTTTCAAAGAGCTACTACAAACCATGTTGGATTTAGAATTCCAAATTCATCTATCTATATAGGAAAGAACAGAGTGAAACCAAAAAATAAAAATTACTACTGTATACGAATGCTTCAACCAAGAAGAACAAAATTTGGTGAGCCAAGTGGGATTTGTGTACTCATCACTACCATCAAATATCATCAATATTGAGTGAAAAAATATTTGCTAGTATGTAGGAAACTCGTAATTTCTTGGAAGCTTGGCAATCCCTTTCAATGAAAGTGCTTTTCCACAGTCTCTGCATAGGGATACTTGAAGAGGAAACAAACCATGGAGACAAAACTGAGAACTACTTAAGTTTTCTAGTTTCAAAGAGCTACTACAAACCATGTTGGATTTAGAGTTCCAAATTCATCTATCTACATAGAGGGCAACAGAGTGAAATCTAAAAATTAACCTGCTACTGTAAATAACGCTTCAACCTAGAAGAACAAAATTTGGTGAACCAAGTCGAATTTGTGTACTGATCATTACCACAAAGTATCATCAAGATTCGGTGAAAAAATATTTGCTGGTATTTGGGAAAATCATAATTTCTTGGAAGCTTGGTCACCCATTTCAATGAAAGTGCTCTTCCACAGTCTCTGCAGAGGGCTACTTGAAGAGGAAACAAACCATAGAGACAAAATGAGAAATACTTTATTTTGTCAAGTTTCAAACAGCTACTACAAAGCATGTTTTATTTAGAGTTCCAAATGCATCTATCTGTATAGGACAGAACAGAGTGAAACCTAAAAATAAAAACTGCTACTGTAAATAACGCTTCTACCTAGAACAACAAAATTTGGTGAGGCAAGTGGAATTTGTGTACTGATCATACCCACCATGTATCATCAAGTTTGGGTGAACAAATATTTGCTGGTTTTTCGGAAACTCGTAATTTCTTGGAAGCTTGGCCACCCCTTTAAATGAAAGTGCTTTTCCTCAGTCTCTGCTTAGGGCTACTTGAAGAAGAAACAAACCATAGAGACAAAACTGAGAACTTCTTTATTTTGTCAAGTTTCAAAGAGCTACTACAAACCATGTTGGATTTAGTGTTTCCAATTCATCTATCTATGTAGGAGAGAACAGAGTGAAACCTAAAAATAAAAACTGCTACTGTAAACGAACGCTTCAACCTAAAAAAACAAAATATGGTGAGCCAAGTGGGATTGGTATACTGATCATTAGCACCAAGTATGATCAAGATTTGGTGAAAAAATATTTGCTGGTATTTCGGAAACTCGTAATTTCTTGGAAGCTTGGCAACCCCTTCCAATGAAAGTGCTTTTCCACAGTCTCTGCATAGGGGTACTTGAAGAGGAAATAAACCATAGAGACAAAACTGACAACTACTTTATTTTGTCAAGTTTCAAAGAGCTACTACAATCCATGTTGGATTTAGAGTTCCAAATTCATCTATCTATATAGGAGAGAACAGAGTGAAACCTAAAAGTAAAATCTGCTACTGTAAACGAACGCTTCAACCTAGAAGAACAAAATTTGGTGAGCCAAGTGGGATTTGTGTACTGATCATTACCACAAAGTATCATCAAGATTGGGTGAAAATATATTTGCTGCTATTTCGGAAACTCGTAATTATTTGGAAGCTTGGCCACCCACTCAATGAAAGTTCTTTTCCACAGTCTCTGCTAATGGCTACTTGAAGAGGAAACAAACCATAGAGACAAAACTGAGAACTACTTTATTTTGTCAAGTTTCAAAGAGCTACAACAAACCATGTTGGATTTAGAGTTCCAAATTCATCTATCTACATAGAGGAAAACAGAGTGAAATCTAAAAATAAAAACTGATACTGTAAACGAACGCTTCAAACTGGAAAAAAAAATTTGGTGAGCCAAGGGGATTTGTATACTGATCATTACCAACAAGTATGATCAAGATTGGGTGAAAAAATATTTGCTGGTATTTCGGAGACCCGTAGATTCTAGGATGCTTTCAACCCCTTTCAATTAATGTGCTTTTTGCCAGTCTCTGATTAGGGCTAATTGAAGAGTAAAGAAACCATAGAGACAAAACTGAGAAGTTCTTTTTTTTGTCAAGTTTCATAGAGCTACTACAAATTATGTTGGATTTAGAGTTCCAAATTGATCTATCTATATAAGAGAGAAAAGTGTGAAACCTAAAAATAAAAACTGCTACTGTAAAGGAACGCTTCAACCTAAAAGAACAAAATATGGTGAGCCAAGTGGGATTTGTGTACTGATCATTAACACCAAGTATCATCAAGATTGGCAAAAAAATATTTGCTGGTATTTCAGAAACTCATAGATTCTTGGACGCTTGCCAACCCATTTCAATGAAAGTGCTTTTTACCAGTCTCTGATTATGGCTACTTGAAGAGTAAACAAACCATAGAGACAAAACTGAGAAATACTTTATTTTGTCAAGTTTCAAAGATCTACTACAATCCATGTTGGATTTAGAGTTCCAAATTCATCTATCTATATAGGAGAGAACAGAATGAAACCTAAAATTAAAAACTGCTACTGTAAAAGGTCGCTTCAACCTAGAAGAACAAAATATGGTGAGCCACGTGGGTTTGCGTACTGATCATTACCACCAAGTATCATCAAGATTGGGTGAAAAAATATTTGCTGGTATTTCGGAAACTCGTTATTTCTTGGAAGCTTGGCCACTCCTTTCAATGAAAGTGCTTTTCCACAGTCTTTGCTTAGGGCTACTTGAAGAGAAAACAAACCATAGAGACAAAACTGAGAACTACTTTGTTTTGTCAAGTTTAAAAGAGCTATTACAAACCATGTTGGATTTAGAGTTCCAAATTCATCTATCTATATAGGAAAGAACAGAGTGAAACCTAAAAGTAAAAAAGCTACTGTAAACGAACGCTTCAACCTGGAAAAATAAAATTTGGTGAGCCAAGGGGATTTGTATACTGATCATTACCAACAAGTATGGTCAAGATTGGGTGAAAAAATATTTGCTGGTATTTCAGAAACCCGTAGATTCTAGGACGCTTCCAACCGCTTTCAATGAAATTGCTTTTTGCCAGTCTCTGATTAGGGCTAATTGAAGAGTAAACAAACCATAGAGACAAAACTGAGAACTACTTTATTTTGTCAAGTTTCAAAGACCTACTACAAAACCATGTTGGGTTTAGAGTTCCAAATTCATCTGTCTACATAGAGGACAACAGAGTGTAATCTAAAAATTAAAACTGCTACTGTAAATAACGCTTCAACCTAGAAGAACAAAATTTGGTGAGCCAAGTGGGATTTGTGTATTGATCCTTACCACCATGCATCATCAAGATTGGGTGAAAAAATATTTGCTGGTATTTCGGAAACTCTTAATTTCTTGGAAGCTTGGCAAACCCTTTCAATGAAAGTGCTTTTCCACAGTCTGTGCCCAGAGCTACTTGAAGAGGAAACAAACCTTAGCGACAAAACTGAGAACTTGTTTATTTTGTCAAGTTTCAAAGAGCTACTGCAAACATTGTTGGATTTAGTGTTCCCAATGCATCTATCTATATAGGAGAGAACAGAGGGAAACCTAACATTAAAAACTGCTACTGTAAACTGTCGCTTCAACCTAGAAGAACAAAATTTGGTGAGCCAAGTGGGATTTGTGTACTAATCATTACCACCAAGTATCGTCAAGATTGGGTGAAAAAATATTTGCTGGTATTTCGGAAACTGTTATTTCTTGGAAGCTTGGCCACTCCTTTCAATGAAAGTGCTTTTCCCCAGTCTTTGCTTAGGGCTACTTGAAGAGGAAACAAACCATAGAGACAAAACTGAGAACTACATTATTTTGTCAAGTTTAAAAGAGCTATTACAATCCATGTTGGATTTAGAGTTCCAAATTCATCTATCTATATAGGAAAGAACAGAGTGAAACCTAAAAGTAAAAAAGCTACTCTAAACGAACGCTTCAACCTTGATAAATTAAATTTGGTGAGCCAAGGGGATTTGTATACTGATCATTACCAACATGTATGGTCAAGATTGGGTGAAAAAATATTTGCTGGTATTTCAGAAACCTGTAGATTCTAGGACGCTTCCAACCGCTTTCAATGAAATTGCTTTTTGCCAGTCTCTGATTAGGGCTAGTTGAAGAGTAAACAAACCATAGAGACAAAACTGAGAACTACTTTATTTTGTCAAGTTTCAAAGACCTACTACAAAACCATGTTGGGTTTAGAGTTCCAAATTCATCTATCTACATAGAGGACAACACAGTGTAATCTAAAAATAAAAACTGCTACTGTAAATAACGCTTCAACCTAGAAGAACAAAATTTGGTGAGCCAAGTGGGATTTGTGTATTGATCCTTACCACCATGTATCATCAAGATTGGGTGAAAAAATATTTGCTGGTATTTCGGAAACTCTTAATTTCTTGGAAGCTTGGCAAACCCTTTCAATGTAAGTGCTTTTCCACAGTCTGTGCCTAGGGCTACTTGAAGAGGAAACAAACCTTAGCGACAAAACTGAGAACTTGTTTATTTTGTCAAGTTTCAAAGAGCTACTGCAAACATTGTTGGATTTAGTGTTCCCAATGCATCTATCTATATAGGAGAGAACAGAGTCCAACCTAAAAATAAAAACTGCTACTGTAAACGAACGCTTCAATCTAGAAGAACAAAATTTGGTGAGCCAAGTGGGATTTCTGTACTGATCATTACGACCAAGCATCATCAAGATTGGGTGAAAAAATATTTGCTGGCATTTCGGAAACTCATAATTTCATGGAAGCTTGGCAACACCTTTCAATGAAAGTGCTTTTCCACAGTCTTTGCTTAGGGCTACTTGAAGAGTAAACAAACCTTAGAGACAAAACTGAGAACTACTTTATTTTGTCAAGTTTCAAATCGCTACTACAAACCATGTTGGATTTAGAGTTCCAAATTCATCTATCTATATAGGAGAGAACAGAGTGAAACCGAAAAATAAAAACTGCTACTGTAAATGAACGCTTCAACCTAGAAGAACAAAATTTGGTGAGCCTAGTGGGATTTGTGTACTGATCACTACCATCAAGTAGCATCAAGATTTGTTGAAAAAATAGTTGCTGGTATTTCGGAAACTCGTAGATTCTATGACGCTTGCCAACCCCTTTCAATGAAATTGCTTTTCGCTAGGCGCTGATTAGGGCTACTTGAAGAGGAAACAAACCATAGAGACAAAACTGAGAACTACTTTATTTTGTCAAGTTTCAAACAGCTACTAGAAACCATGTTTGATTTAGAGTTCCAAATTCATCTATTTATATAGCGGAGAACAGAGTAAAACCTAAAAATAAAATTGCTACTGTAATTGAACGCTTCAAACTAGAAGAACAATATTTGGTGAGCCACGTGGGATTTGTGTACTGATCATTACCATCAAGTATCATCAAGGTGGGTGAAAAAATATTTGCTGGTATTTTGGAAAATCGTAATTTATTGGAAGCTTGGCAACCCCTTTCAATGAAAGTGCTTTTCCAGAGTCTCTGCATAGGGCTACTTGAAGAGGAAGAAAACCATAGAGACAAAACTAAAAACTACTTTATTTTGTCAAGTTTCAAAGAGCTACTACAAACCATGTTGGATTTAGAGTTCCAAATTCATCTATCTAGATAGGAGAGAACAGAGGGAAACCGAAAAATAAAAACTGCTACTGTAAATGAACCCTTCAACCTAAAAGCAGAAAATTTGGTGAGCCATGTGGGATTTGTGTACTGATCACTAACACCAAGTATCATCAAGATTGGCAAAAAAATATTTGCTGGTATTTCGGAAACTCGTAGATTTTTGGACGCTTGCCAATCCCTTTCAATGAAAGTGCTTTTCGCCAGTCTCTGATTATGGCTACTTGAAGAGGAAAGAAACCATAGAGGCAAAACTGAGAAATACTTTATTTTGTCAAGTTTCAAAGAGCTACTACAAACCATGTTGGATTTAGCGTTACAAATTCATCTATTGGTATAGGAGAGAATAGAGTTAAACCTAAAAATAAAAACTGCTACTGTATACGAACGCTTCAACCTAGAAGAAAAAAATTTGGTGAGCCAAGAGGGATTTGTGTACTGATCACTAGCATCCGGTATCATCAAGATAGGGTGAAAAAATAATTGCTGGTATTTCGGAAACTCGTAATTTCTTGGAAGCTTGGCAACCCCTTTCAATGAAAGTGCTTTTCCACATGCTCTGCATAGGGATATTTGAAGAGGAAACAAACAATAGAAACAAAACTGAGAATTACTTTATTTTGTCAAGTTTCAAAGAGCTATTACAAACCATGTTGGATTTAGAGTTCCACATTCATCTATCTACATAGAGGACAACAGAGTGAAACCTAAAAATAAAAACTGCTACTGTAAAAAACGCTTCAACCTAGAAGAACCACATTTGGTGAGCCAAGTGGGATTTGTGTACTCATCATTACCCCCAAGTATAATAAAGTTGGGTGAAAAAATATTTGATGGTAATTCGGAAAATCGTAGATCTTGGACGCTTGTCAACCCCTTTCAATGAAAGTGCTTTACACCAGTCTCTGATTAGGGCTACTTGAAGAGGAAACAAACCATAGGGGCAAAACTGAGAACTACTTTATTTTGTCCAGTTTCATAGACCTACTACAAAAGATGTTGGATATAGAGTTCCAAATTTATCTATTTATATAGGAGAGAACAGAGTGAAACCTAAAAATAAAAACTGCTACTCTATACTCTATACTCTATACGAAAGAAATAAAAATAAAAATTGCTACTGTAAGTGAACACTTCAACCTAGAAAAACAAAATATGGTGAGCCAAGTGGGATTGGTATACTGATCATTAGCACCAAATATGATCAAGTTTTGGTGAAAAAATATTTGCTGGTATTTCCGAAACTCGTAGATTCTTGGACACTTGTCAATCCCTTTCAATGAAATTGCTTTTCACCAGTCTCTGATTAGGGCTACTTGACGAGGAAACAAACCATAGAGACAAAACTGAGAACTACTTTATTTTGTCAAGTTTCAAAGAGCTACTACAATCCATGTTGGATTTAGAGTTCCAAATACATCTATCTTTATAGGAGAAAACAGAGTAAAATCTAAAAATAAAAAGAGCTACTGTGACCGAGTGCTTCAACCTAGAAGAGAAAAATTTGGTGAGCCACGTGGGATTTGTGTACTGATCACTCCCAACAAGTATCATCAAGATTGGGTGAGAAAATATTTGCTGGTATTTCGGAAACTCGTAATTTCTTGGAAGCTTGGTAACCCCTTTCAATGAAACTTCTTTTCCACAGTCTCTGCTTAGGGCTACTTGAAGAGGAAAAAAACCATCGAGACAAAACTCAGAAATACTTTATTTTTTCAAGTTTCAAAGAGTTACTGCAAACCATGTTGGATTTGGAGTTCCAAATTCATCTATCTATTTAGGAGATAACAAAGGGATACATAAAAATAAAAACTGCTACTGTAAACAAACGCTTCAAACTAGAAGCACAAAATATAGTGAGCCAAGTGGCATTTGTGTACTGATCTTTACCACCAAGTATCATCAAGATTGGGTGAAAAAATTTTCGCAGGTATTTAAAAAAAACTCATGATTTCTTGGAAGCTTGGCAACCCCTTTCAATGAAAGTACTTTTCCACAGTCTCTGATTAGGGCTACTTGAAGAAAAAACAAAGCATAGAGACAAAATAGAGAACTACTTTATTTTATCAAGTTTCAAAGAGCTACTACAAACCATTTTGGATTTAGAGTTCCAAATTCATCTATCTATATAGGAGAGAACAGAGTGAAACCTAAAAATAAAACTGCTACTGTAAACGAACGCTTCAACGTAGAAGCACAAAATTTGGTGAGCAAAGTGGGATTTGTGTACTGATCATTACCACATGTATCATCAAGATTGGGTGAAAAAATATTTGCTGGTATTTCAGAAATTCGTATTTTCTTGGAAGCTTGGTAATCACTTTCAATGAAAGTGCTTTTCCACAGTCTCTGCTTAGGGCTACTTGAAGAGAAAACAAACCACAGAGACAAAACTGAGAACTACTTTATTTTGTCAAGTTACAAAGAGACACTACAAACCATGTTGAATTTGGAGTTCCAAATTCCACTATGTATATAGTAGAGAACAGAGGGAAACCTAAAAATAAAAACTGCTGCTGTAAACCAACACTTCAACATAGAAGCACCAAATTTGGTGAGCCATGTGGGATTTGTGTACTGATCATTACCACGAAGTATCATTAAGATTGGGTGGAAAAATATTTGCTGGTATTACGGAAACTCTTAGATTCTTGGACCCTTGCCAACCCCTTTCAATGAAATTGCTTTTCGCCAGTCTCTGATGAAGGCTTCTTAAAGGGGAAACAAACAATAGAGACAAAACTGAGAACTACTTTATTTTGTCAAGTTTCAAAGAGCTACTACAAACCATGTTGGATTTAGAGTTCCAAATTCATCTATTTATATAGGAGAGAACAGAGTGAAACCTAAAAATAAAAACTGCTATTGTAAACGAACGCTTCAACCTAGAAGAACAAAATTTGGTGAGCCAAGTGGGATTTGTGTACTGATCATTTCCACCAAGTATCATCAAGATTGGGTTAAAAAATATTTGCTGGTATTTCGGAAACTCGTAATTGCTTGGAAGCGTGGCAACCCCTTTCAATGAAAGTGCTTTTCCACAGTCTCTGGTTAGGGCTACTTGAAGAGGAAACAAACCATAGATACAAAACTGAGAACTACATTATTTTGTCAAGTTTCATAGAGCTACTACAAAACATGTTGGATTTAGAGTTCCAAATTCATCTATCTATATAGGAGCGAAGAGAGTGAAACTTAAAAATAAAAACTGCTACTGTAAACGAACGCTTCAACCTAGAAGAACAAAATTTGGTGAGCCAAGTGGGAATTGTGTACTGATCATTACCTCCATGAATCATCAAGTTTGGGTGAAAAAATATTTGCTGGTATTTCAGAAACTCGTACTCTTGGAAGCTTCGTAACCACTTACAATGAAAGTTCTTTTCCAAAGTCTCTGGTTAGGGCTACTTGAAAAGGAAACAAACCATAGAGACAAAACTGTGAACTACTTTATTGTGTCAAGTTTCAAAGAGCTACTACAAACCATGTTGGATTTCGAGTTCCAAATTCATCTATCTATATAGGAGAGAACAGAGGGAAACCTAAAAATAAAAACTGCTACTGTAAATGAACGCTTCAACCTAGAAGCACAAAATTTGGTGAGCCAAGTGGCATTTGTGTACTGATCATTACTACCAAGTATCATCAAGATTGGGTGAAACAATATTTGCTGGTATTACGGAAACTCATAATTTCTTGGAAGGTGGAAACCCCTTTCAATGAAAGTGCTTTTCCACAGTCTCTGCTTAGGGCTACTTGAAGAGGAAGCAAACCATAGAGACAAATTTGAGAACTACTTTATTTTTTCAAGTTTCAAAGAGCTACCACAAACCATGTTGGATTTAGAGTTCCAAATTCATCTATCTATATAGGAGAGAACAGAGTGAAACCTAAAAATAAAAACTGCTATTGTAAACGAACACTTCAACCTAGAAGAACACAATTTGATGGGCCAAGTGAGATTTGTGTACTGATCATTACAAACAAGTATCATCTAGATTGGGTGAAAAAATATTTGCTGGTATTTGGGAAATTCATAATTTCTTGGAAGCTTGGCAACCCCTTTCAATGAAAGTGCTTTTCCACAGTCTCTGCTTAGTGCTATTTGAAGAGGAAAAAAACGTTAGAGACAAAACTGAGAACTACTTTATTTTGGCAAGTTTCAAAGAGCTACTACAAACAATGTTGGATTTAGAGTTCCAAATTCATCTATCTATATAGGACAGATCAAAGTGACTCCTAAAATATAAACTGCTACTATAAACGACCGCTTCAAACTAGAAGAAAAAAATTTGGTGAGCCAAGTGGTATTTGTATACTGATAATTACCACCAAGTATGATCAAGATTGGGTGAAAAAATATTTGCTGGTATTTTGGAAACACGTAGATTCTAGGACGGTTCCAACCCGTTTCAATGAAAGTGATTTTCGCCAGTCTCTGATTAAGGCTACTTGAAGAGTAAACACCATAGAGACAAAACTGAGAACTACTTTATTTTGTCAAGTTTCAAAGAGCTACTACAAACCATGCTGGATTTAGAGTTCCAAATTCATCTATTTATATAGGAAAGAAAAGAGTGAAACCTAAAAATAAAAACCGCTATTGTAAACGAACGCTTCAACCTAGAAGAACAAAATTTGGTGAGCCATGTGGGATATGTGTACTGATCATTACCACAAAGTATCATCAAGGTTGGTTGAAAGAATATTTGCTGGTTTTTTGGAACCTCGGAAAATCTTGGAAGCTTGGCAACTCCTTTCAATTAAAGTGCTTTTCCAAAGTCTCTGCATAGGGCTACTTGAAGAGGAAGCACACCATAGAGACAAAACAGAGATCTACTTTATTTTGTCAGGTTTCAAAGAGCTACCAAAAACCATGTTCGATTTAGAGTTCCAAATTCATCTATCTATATAGGAGAGAACAGAGTGAAACCTAAAAATAAAAGCTGCTATTCTAAACGATCGCTTCAACGTAGAAGAACAAAATTTGGTG
>NW_027518166.1:0-36287 GCF_048772815.1 Callospermophilus lateralis | reverse complement strand
GGGCTACTTGAAGAGGAAACAAACCATAGAGACAAAACTGAGAACTCCTTTATTTTGTCAAGTTTCAAAGAGCTACTACAAACCATGTTGGATTTAGAGTTCCAAATTCATTTATCTATATAGGAGAGAACAGAGTGAAACCTAAATATAAAAACTGCTACTCTAGACGAACGATTCAACCTAGAAGAACACAATTTGGTGAGCCAAGTGGGATTTGTGTACTGATCATTACCACCAAGAATCATCAAGATTGGGTGAAAAATATTTGCTGGTATTTCGGAAACTCGTTATTTCTTAGAAGCTTGGCAACCCCTCTCAATGAAAGTGCTTTTCCACAGTCTGTGTTTTGGGCTACTTGAAAAAGAAACAAACCATAGAGACAAAACTGAGATCTCCATTATTTTGTCAAGTTTCAAAGAGCTACTACAAACCATATTGGATTTAGAGTTCCAAATTCATCTATCTATATAGGAGAGATGAGAGTGAAACCTAAATATAAAAACTGCTACTGAAGACGAACGCTTCAACCTAGAAGAACACAATTTGGTGAGCCAAGTGGGATTTGTGTACTGATCATTACCACCACGTATCATCAAGATTGGTTGAAAAAATATTTGCTGGTATTTCGGAAACTCGTTATTTCTTAGAAGCTTGGCAACCCCTCTCCATCAAGGTGCTTTTCCACAGTCTGTGCCTTGGGCTACTTGAAGAGGAAACAAACCATAGAGACAAAACTGAGAACTCCTTTATTTTGTCAAGTTTCAAAGAGCTACTACAAACCATGTTGGATTTAGAGTTCCAAATTATTCTATCTATATAGGAGAGAACAGAGTGAAACCTAAATATAAAACTGCTACTGTAGACGAACGCTTCAACCTAGAAGAACACAATTTGGTGAGCCAAGTGGGATTTGTGTACTGATCATTACCACCACGTATCACCAAGATTGGGTGAAAAAATGTTTGCTGGTATTTCGGATACTCGTTATTTCTTAGAAGCTTGGCAACCTCTCTCAATGAAAGTGCTTTTCCACAGTCTGTGCCTAGGGCTACTTGAAGAGGAGACAAACCCTAGAGACTAAACTGAGAACTCCTTTATTTTCTCAAAGTTTCAAAGACCTACTAGAAACCATGTTGGATTTAGAGTTCCAAATTCATCTCTCTATATAGGAGAGAACAGAGTGAAACCTAAATATAAAAACTGCTACTGTAGACGAACGCTTCAACCTAGAAGAACACAATTTGGTGAGCCACGTGGGATTTGTGTACTGATCATTACCACCACGTATCATCAAGATTGGGTGAAAAAATATTTGCTGGTATTTCGGAAACTCGTAATTTCTTAGACGCTTGGCAACCCCTCTCAATGAAAGTGCTTTTCCACAGTCTGTGCCTAGGGCTACTTGAAGAGGAAACAAATCATAGAGACAAAAGTGAGAACTCCTTTATTTTGTCAAGTGTCAAAGAGCTACCTCAAACCATGTTGAATTTAGAGTTCGAAATTCATCTATCTATATAGGAGAGATGACAGTGAAACCTAAATATAAAAACTGCTACTGTAGAAGAAGGCTTCAACATAGAAGAACAAAATTTGGTGAGAAAAGTGGAATTTGTGTACTGATCATTACCACCACGTATCATCAAGATTGGTTGAAAAAATATTTGCTGGTATTTCGGAAACTCGTTATTTCTTAGAAGCTTGGCAACCCCTCTCAATGAAAGTGCTTTTCCACAGTCTGTGCCTAGGGCTACTTGAAGAGGAAATAAACCATAGAGACAAAACGGAGAACTCCTTTATTTTGTCAAGTTTCAAAGAGCAACTACAAACCATGTTGGATTTAGAGTTCCAAATTCATCCATCTATATAGGAGAGAACAGAGTGAATCCTAATAATAAAAACTGCTACTATAGACGAACGCTTCAACCTAGAAGAACACAATTTGGTGAGCCAACTGGGATTTGTGTACTGATCATTACCATCAAGTATCATCAAGATTGGGGGAAAAATTTTTTGCTGGTATTTCGGAAACTCGTAATTTCTTTGATGCTGGCAACCCCTCTCAATGAAAGTGCTATTCCACATTCTGTGCCTAGGGCTACTTGAAGAGGCAACAAACCATGGAGACTAAACTGAGAACTCCTTTATTTTGTCAAGTTTCAAAAAGCTAATACAAACCATGTTAGATATTGAGTTCCAAATTCATCTATCTATATAGGAGAGAACAGAGTGAAACCTAAATACAAAAACTGCTACTTTAGACGAACGTTTCAACAGAGAAGAACAAAATTTGGTGAGCCAAGTGGGATTTGTGTACTGATCATTACCCCCACGTATCATCAAGATTGGGTGAAAACATATTTGCTGGTATTTCGGAAACTCGTAATTTCTTAGGCGCTTTGCAACCCCTCTCAATGAAAGTGCTTTTCCACAGTCTGTGCCTTGGGCTACTTGAAGAGGAAACAAACCATAGAGACAAAACTGAGAACTCCTTTATGTTCTCAAGTTTCAAAGAGCTACTACAAACCATGTTGGATTTGGAGTTCCAAATTCATCTAACTATATAGGAGAGAACAGAGGGAAACCTAAATATAAAAACTGCTACTGTAGACGAACGCTTCATCTTAGAAGAACACAATTTAGTGAGCCAAGTGGGATTTGTGTACTGATCATTACCATCAAGTATCATCAAGATTGGGTGAAAAATTATTTGCTGGTATTTCGGAAACTCGTAATTTCTTAGGCGCTTTGCAACCCCTCTCAATGAAAGTGCTTTTCCACAGTCTGTGCCTAGGGCTACTTGGAAAGGACACAAACCATAGAGACAAAACTGAAAACTCCTTTATTTTGTCAAGTTTCAAAGAGCTACTACAAACCATGTTGTATTTAGAGTTCCAAATTCATCTATATATATCGGAGAGAACAGAGTGAAACCTAAAAATAAAAACTGCTACTGTAGATGAACGCTTAAACCTAGAAGAACACAATTTGGTGAGCCAAGTGGGATTTGTGTACTGATCATTACCACCACGTATCATCAAGATTGGGTGAAAAAATATTTGCTGGTATTTCGGAAACTCGTTATTTCTTAGAAGCTTGGCAACCCCTCTCAATGAAAGTGCTTTTCCACAGTCTGTGCCTAGGGCTACTAGAAAAGGAAACAAACCATAGAGACAAAACTGAGAACTCCTTTATTTTTTCAAGTTTCAAAGAGCTACTACAAACCATGTTGGATTTAGAGTTCCAAATTCATCTGTCTATATAGGAGAGAACAGAGTGAAACCTACATATAAAAACTGCGAGTGTAGATGAACGCTTCAACCTAGAAGATCAAAATTTGGTGAGCCAAGTGGGATTTGTGTACTGATCATTACGACCAAGAACCATCAAGATTGGGTGAAAAAAATATTTGCTGGTATTTCAGAAATTCGTTATTTTTTAGAAGCTTGGCAACCCCTCTCAATGAAAGTGCTTTTCCACAGTCTATGCCTAGGGCTACTTGAAGAGGAAACAAACCATAGAGACTAAACTGAGAACTCCTTTTTTGTCAAGTTTCATAGAGGTACTATACACCATGTTGGATTTAGAGTTCCAAATTCATGTTTCTATATAGGAGAGATGAGAGTGAAACCTAAATATAAAAACTGCTACTGAAGACGAACGCTTCAACCTAGAAGACCACAATTTGGTTAGCCAAGTGGGATTTGTGTACTGATCGTTACCACCACGTATCATCAAGATTGGGTGAAAAAATATTTGCTGTTTTTTGGAAACTCGTTATTTCTTAGAAGCTTGGCAACCCCTCTCAATATAAGTGCTTTTCCACAGTCTGTGCATAGGGCTACTTGAAGAGGACAAACCATAGAGACAAAACTGAGAACTCCTTTATTTTGTCAAGTTTCATAGAGGTACTACAAACCATGTTGGATTTAGAGTTCCAAATTCATCTATCTATACAGGAGAGAACAGAGTGAAACCTAATAATGAAAACTGCTACTATAGACGAACGCTTCAACCTAGAAGAACACAATATGGTGAGCCAAGTGGGATTTGTGTACTGATCATTACCATCAAGTATCATCAAGATTGGGGGAAAAATTATTTGCTGGTATTTCGGAAACTCCTAATTTCTTAGATGTTTGGCAACCCCTCTCAATGAAAGTGCTATTCCACATTCTGTGCCTAGGGATACTTGAAGAGGAAACAAACCATGGAGACTAAACTGAGAACTCCTTTATTTTGTCAAGTTTCAAAAAGCTAATACAAACCATGTTAGATATTGAGTTCCAAATTCATCTATCTATATAGGAGAGAACAGAGTGAATCCTAAATACAAAAACTGCTACTTTAGACGAACGTTTCAACAGAGAAGAACAAAATTTGGTGAGCCAAGTGGGATTTGTGTACTGATTATTACCACCACGTATCATCAAGATTGGGTGAAAAAATATTTGCTGGTATTTCGGAAACTCGTTATTTCTTAGAAGCTTGGCAACCCCTCTCAATGAAAGTGCTTTTCCACACTCTGTGCCTAGGGCTACTTGAAGAGGAAACAAACCATAGAGACAAAACTGAGAACTCCTTTATTTTTTCAAGTTTCAAAGAGCTACTACAAACCATGTTGGATTTAGAGTTCCAAATTCATCAATCTATATAGGAGAGATGAGAGTGAAACCTAAATATAAAAACTGCTACTGTAGACGAACGCTTCAACCTAGAAGAACACAATTTGGTGAGCCAAGTGAGATTTGTGTACTGATCATTACCACCACGTATCATCATGATTGGGTGAAAAAATATTTGCTGGTATTTCGGAAACTCGTTATTTCTTAGAAGCTTGGCAACCCCTCTCAATGAAAATGCTTTTCCACAGTCTGGGCCTAGGGCTACTTGAAGAGGAAACAAACCATAGAGAAGAAACTGAGAACTCCTTTATTTTCTCAAGTTTGAAAGAGCTACTACAAACCATGTTGGATTGAGAGTTCCAAATTCATCTCTCTATATAGGAGAGATGAGATGGAAACCTAAATATAAAAACTGCTACTGTAGACGAACGCTTCGCCTAGAAGAACACAGTTTGGTGAGCCAAGTGGGATTTGTGTACTGATCATTACCACCACGTATCATCAAGATTGGGTGAAAAAATATTTGCTGGTATTTCGGAAACTAGTAATTTCTTAGACGCTTGGCAACCCCTCTCAATGAAAGTTTTTTTCCACAGTCTGTGCTAGGGCTACTTGAAAAGGACACAAACCATAGAGACAAAACTGAAAACTCCTTTATTTTGTCAAGTTTCAAAGAGGTATTACAAACCATGTTGTATTTAGAGTTCCAAATTCATCTATCTATATAAGAGAGAACAGAGTGAAACCTACATATAAGAACTGCTGCTGTAGATGAACGCTTAAACCTAGAAGAACACAATTTGGTGAGCCAAGTGGGATTTGTGTACTGATCATTACCACCACGTATCATCAAGATTGGGTGAAAAAATATTTGCTGGTATTTCGGAAACTCGTTATTTTTTAGAAGCTTGGCAACCCCTCTCAATGAAAGTGCTTTTCCACAGTCTGTGCCTAGGGCTACTTGAAGAGGAAACAAACCATAGAGGCAAAACTGAGATCTCCTTTATTTTGTCAAGTTTCAAAGAGCTACTACAAACCATGTTAGATTTAGAGTTCCAAATTCATGTTTCTATAAAGGAGAGATGAGAGTGAAACCTAAATATAAAAACTGCTACTGAAGACGAACGCTTCAACCTAGAAGACCACAATTTGGTTAGCCAAGGGGGATTTGTGTACTGATCATTACCACCACGTATCATCAAGATTGGGTGAAAAAATATTTGCTGTTTTTTGGAAACTCGTTATTTCTTAGAAGCTTGGCAACCCCTCTCAATATAAGTGCTTTTCCACAGTCTGTGCATAGGGCTACTTGAAGAGGACAAACCATAGAGACAAAACTGAGAACTCCTTTATTTTGTCAAGTTTCAAAGAGCTACTACAAACCATGTTGGATTTAGAGTTCCAAATTCATCTATCTATATAGGAGAGATGAGCGTGAAAGCTAAATATAAAAACTGCTCCTGTAAACGAAAGCTTCAAACTAGAAGAACACAATTTGGTGAGCCAAGTGGGATTTGTGTTCTGATCATTACCACCACGTATCATCAAGATTGGGTGAAAAAATATTTGCTGGTATTTCGGAAACTCGTTATTTCTTAGAAGCTTGGCAACCCCTCTCAATGAAAGTGCTTTTCCACAGTCTGTGTTTTGGGCTACTTGAAAAAGAAACAAACCATAGAGACAAAACTGAGACCTCCATTATTTTGTCAAGTTTCAAAGAGCTACTACAAACCATATTGGATTTAGAGTTCCAAATTCATCTATCTATATAGGAGAGATGAGAGTGAAACCTAAATATAAAAACTGCTACTGTAGACGAACGCTTCAACCTAGAAGAACACAATTTGGTGAGCCAGGTGGGATTTGTGTACTGATCATTACCACCACGTATCACCAAGATTGGGTGAAAAAATGTTTGCTGGTATTTCGGATACTCGTTATTTCTTAGAAGCTTGGCAACCTCTCTCAATGAAAGTGCTTTTCCACAGTCTGTGCCTAGGGCTACTTGAAGAGGAGACAAACCATAGAGACTAAACTGAGAACTCCTTTATTTTCTCAAGTTTCAAAGACCTACTACAAACCATGTTGGATTTAGAGTTCCAAATTCATCTCTTTATAGGAGAGAACAGAGTGAAACCTAAATATAAAAACTGCTACTGTAGACGAACGCTTCAACCTAGAAGAACACAATTTGGTGAGCCACGTGGGATTTGTGTACTGATCATTACCACCACGTATCATCAAGATTGGGTGAAAAAATATTTGCTGGTATTTCGGAAACTCGTAATTTCTTAGACGCTTGGCAACCCCTCTCAATGAAAGTGCTTTTCCACAGTTTGTGCCTAGGGCTACTTGAAGAGGAAACAAATCATAGAGACAAAAGTGAGAACTCCTTTATTTTGTCAAGTGTCAAAGAGCTACCTCAAACCATGTTGAATTTAGAGTTCCAAATTCATCTATCTATATAGGAGAGATGACAGTGAAACCTAAATATAAAAACTGCTACTGTAGACGAACGCTTCAACCTAGAAGAACACAATTTGGTGAGAAAAGTGGAATTTGTGTACTGATCATTACCACCACGTATCATCAAGATTGGTTGAAAAAATATTTGCTGGTATTTCGGAAACTCGTTATTTCTTAGAAGCTTGGCAACCCCTCTCAATGAAAGTGCTTTTCCACAGTCTGTGCCTAGGGCTACTTGAAGAGGAAATAAACCATAGAGACAAAACGGAGAACTCTTTTATTTTGTCAAGTTTCAAAGAGCAACTACAAACCATGTTGGATTTAGAGTTCCAAATTCATCCATCTATATAGGAGAGAACAGAGTGAAACCTAATAATAAAAACTGCTACTATAGACGAACGCTTCAACCTAGAAGAACACAATTTGGTGAGCCAAGTGGGATTTGTGTACTGATCATTACCATCAAGTATCATCAAGATTGGGGGAAAAATTATTTGCTGGTATTTCGGAAACTCGTAATTTCTTAGATGCTGGCAACCCCTCTCAATGAAAGTGCTATTCCACATTCTGTGCCTAGGGCTACTTGAAGAGGCAACAAACCATGGAGACTAAACTGAGAACTCCTTTATTTTGTCAAGTTTCAAAAAGCTAATACAAACCATGTTAGATATTGAGTTCCAAATTCATCTATCTATATAGGAGAGAACAGAGTGAAACCTAAATACAAAAACTGCTACTTTAGACGAACGTTTCAACAGAGAAGAACAAAATTTGGTGAGCCAAGTGGGATTTGTGTACTGATTATTACCACGACGTATCATCAAGATTGGGTGAAAAAATATTTGCTGGTATTTCGGAAACTCGATATTTCTTAGAAGCTTGGCAACCCCCTCAATGAAAGTGCTTTTCCACAGTCTGTGCCTAGGGCTACTTGAAGAGGAAACAAACCATAGAGACTAAACTAAGAACTACTTTATTTTATCAAGTTTCAAAGAGCTACTACAAACCATGTTGGATTTAGAGTTCCAAATTCATCTATCTATATAGGAGAGAACAGAGTGAAACCTAAATATAAAAACTGCTACTGTAGATGAACGATTCAACCTAGAAGAACAAAATGTCGTGAGCCAAGTGGGATTTGTGTACTGATCATTACCACCAAGAATCATCAAGATAGGGGGAAAAATTATTTGCTGGTATTTCGGAAACTCGTAATTTCTTAGACGCTTGGCAAACCCTCTCAATGAAAGTGCTTTTCCACAGTCTGTGCCTAGGGCTACTTGAAGAGGAAACAAATCACAGAGACAAAAGTGAGAACTCCTGTATTTTGCCAAGTTTCAAAGATCTACTACAAACCATGTTGAATTTAGAGTTCCAAATTCATCTATCTACATAGGAGAGATGAGAGTGAAACCTAAATATAAAAACTGCTACTGTAGACGAACGCTTCAACCTAGAATAACACATTTTGGTGAGCCAAGTAGGATTTGTGTACTGATCATTACCATCAAGTATCATCAAGATTGGGGGAAAAATTATTTGCTGGTATTTCGGAAACTCGTAATTTCTTAGAAGCTTGGCAACCCCTCTCAATGAAAGAGCTTTTCCACAGTCTGTGCCTAGGGCTACATGAAGAGGAAACAAACCCTAGAGACAAAACAGAGATCTCCTTTATTTTGTCAAGTTTCAATAAGCTACTACAAACCATGTTGGATTTAGAGTTCCAAATTCATCTATCTATATAGTAGATTTGAGACTGAAACCTAAATATAATAACTGCTACGGAAGACGAAAGCTTCAACCGAGAAGAACAAAATTTGGTGAGCCAAGTGAGATTTGTGTACTTGTCATTACCACCCCGTATCATCAAGTTTGGGGAAAAATATTTGCTGGTATTTCAGAAATTTGTTATTTCCTAGAAGCTTGCCAACCCCTCTCAATGAAAGTGCTTTTCCACAGTCTGTGCCTATTGCTACTTGAAGAGGAAACAAACCATAGAGACAAAACTGAGAACTCCTTTATTTTCTCAAGTTTAAAAGAGCTACTACAAACGATGTTGGATTGAGAGTTCCAAATTCATCTCTCTATATAGGAGAGATGAGATGGAAACCTAAATATAAAAACTGCTACTGTAGACGAACGCTTCGCCTAGAAGAACACAATTTGTTGAGCCAAGTGGGATTTTTGTAGTGATCATTACCACCACGTATCATCAAGATTGGGTGAAAAAATATTTGCTGGTATTTCGGAAACTAGTAATTTCTTAGACGCTTGGCTACCCCTCTCAATGAAAGTGCTTTCCCACAGTCTGTGCTAGGGCTACTTGAAAAGGACACAAACCATAGAGACAAAACTGAAAACTCCTTTATTTTGTCAAGTTTCAAAGAGCTACTACAAACCATGTTGGATTTAGAGTTCCAAATTCATCTATCTACATAGGAGAGAACAGAGTGAAACCTAAATATAAAAACTGCTACTGTAGACGAACGCTTCAACCTAGAAGAACACAATTTGGTGAGCCAAGTGGGATTTGTGTACTGATCATTACCACCATGTATCATCAAGATTGGGCGAAAAAATATTTGCTGCTATTTTGGAAACTTGTTATTTCTTAGAAGCTTGGCAACCGCTCTCAATGGAAGTGCTTTTCCACAGTCTGTGCCTTGGGCTACTTGAAGAGAAAACAAACCATAGAGACAAAACTGAGAACACCTTTATATTGTCAAGTTTCAAAGAGCTACTACAAACCATGTTGGATTTAGAGTTCCAAATTCATCTATCTATATAGGACAGAACAGAGGGAAACCTAAATATAAAAACTGCTACTGTAGACGAACGCTTCAACCTAGAAGAACACAATTTGGTTAACCAAGTGGAATTTGTGTACTGATCATTACCACCATGTATCATCAAGATTGGGTGAAAAAATATTTGCTGGTATTTCAAAAACTTGTAATTTCTTAGATGCTTGGCAACCCCTCTCAATGAAAGTGCTTTTCCACAGTCTGTGCCTAGGGCTACTTGAAGAGGAAACAAACCATAGAGACTAAAATGAGAACTCCTTTATTTTCTCAAGTTTAAAGAGCTACTACAAACCATGTTGGATTTAGAGTTCCAAATTCATCTATCTATATCGGAGAGAACAGAGTGAAACCTAAATATAAAAACTGCTACTGTAGACGAACGCCTCAACCTAGAAGAACACAATTTGGTGAACCAAGTGGAATTTGTGTACTGATCATTACCACCACGTATCATCATGATTGGGTGAAAAAATATTTGCTGGTATTTCGTAAACTCGTTATTTCTTAGAAGTTGGCAACCCCTCTCAATGAAAATGCTTTTCCACAGTCTGGGCCTAGGGCTACTTGAAAAGGAAACAAACCATAGAGACAAAACTGAGAACTCCTTTATTTTCTCAAGTTTAAAAGAGCTGTTACAAACCATGTTGGATTTAGAGTTCCAAATTCATCTATCTATATAGGAGAGAACACAGTGAAACCAAAATATAAAATCTGCTACTGTAGACGAACGTTTCAGTCGAGAAGAACAAAATTTGGTGAGCCAAGTGGGATTTGTGTACTGATCATTACCACCAAGACCATCAAGATTGGGTGAAAAAATATTTGCTGGTATTTCGGTAACTCGTTATTTCTTAGAAGCTTGGCAACCCCTCTGAATGAAAGTGCTTTTCCACAGTCTGTGCCTAGGGCTACTTGAAGAGGAAACAAACCATAGAGACAAAACTGAGAACTCCTTTATATTGTCAAGTTTCAAAGAGCTACTACAAACCATGTTGGATTTCGAGTTTCAAATTCATCTATCTATATAGGAGAGATGAGAGTGAAACCTAAATATAAAAACTGCTACTGTAGACGAACGCTTCACCTAGAAGAACACAATTTGGAGAGCCAAGTGGGATTTGTGTACTGATCATTACCACCACGTATCATCAAGATTGGGTGAAAAAATATTTGCTGGTATTTCAGAAACTCGTAATTTCTTAGACGCTTGGCAACCCCGCTCAATGAAAGGGCTTTTCAACAGTCTTGCTAGGGCTACTTGAAAAGGACACAAATGATAGAGACAAATTTAGAGTTCCAAATTCATCTATCTATATAAGAGAGAACAGAGTGAAACCAACATATAAAAACTGTTGCTGTAGATGAACGCTTCAACCTAGAAGAACACAATATGGTGAACCAAGTGGGATTTGTGTACTGATCATTACCACCACGTATCATCAAGATTGGGTGAAAAAATATTTGCTGGTATTTCGGAAACTCGTTATTTCTTAGAAGCTTGGCAACCCCTCTCAATGAAAGTGCTTTTCCACAGTCTGTGCCTAGGGCTACATGAAGAGGAAACAAACCATAGAGACTAAACAGAGAACTCCTTTATTTTATCAAGTTTCAAAGAGCTACTACAAACCATGTTGGATTTAGAGTTCCAAATTCATCTATCTATATAGGAGAGAACAGAGGGAAACCTAAATATCAAAACTGCTACTGTAGACGAACGCTTCAACCTAGAAGAACACAATTTGTTGAGCCAAGTGGGATTTGTGTACTGATAATTTCCACCACGTATCATCAAGATTGGTTGAAGAAATATTTGCTGGTATTTCGGAAACTCGTAATTTCTTAGACGCTTGGCAACCCCTCTCAATGAAAGTGCTTTTCCAAAGTCTGTGCCTAGGGCTACTTGAAAATGAAACAAACCATAGAGACAAAACTGAAAACTTCTTTATTTTGTCAAGTTTCAAAGAGCTACTACAAACCATGTTGGATTTCGAGTTCCAAAATCATCTATCTAATTAGGAGAGAACAGAGTGAAACCTAAATGTAAAAACTGCTACTGTAGACGAACGCTTCAACCTTGAAGAACACAATTTGGTGAGCCAAGTGGGATTTGTGTACTGATCATTACCACCACGCATCATCAAGATTGGGTGAAAAAATATTTGCTGGTATTTCGGTAAATCGTTATTTCTTAGAAACTTGGCAACCCCTCTCAATTAAAGTGCTTTTCCACAGTCTGTGCCTAGGGCTACTTGAAGAGGAAAAAAGCCATGGAGACTAAACTGAGAACTCCTTTATTTTATCAAGTTTCAAAGAGCTACTACAAACCATGTTGGATTTAGAGTTCCAAATTCATCTAACTATATAGGAGAGAACAGAGTGAAACCTACATATAAAAACTGCTATTGTAGACGAATGCTTCAATCTAGAAGAACACAATTTGGTGATCCAAGTGGGATTTGTGTACTGATAATTACCACCAAGTATCCTCACGATAGGGTGAAAAAATATTTGCTGGTATTTCGGAAACTTGTTATTTCTTAGAAGCGTGGCAACCCCTCTCATAAAGTGCTGAAAGTGCTTTTCCACAGTCTGTGCCTAGGGCTACTTGAAGAGGAAACAAACCATAGTGACAAAACTGAGAACTCCTTTACTTTGTCACGTTTCAAAGAGATACTAGAAACCATGTTGGATTTAGAGTTCCAAAATCAACTATCTATATAGGAGAGAACAGAGTGAAACCTAAAAATAAATACTGCTACTGTAAACGAATGCTTCAACCTAGAAGAACAAAATTTGGCGAGCCAAGTGGGCTTTGTGTACTTGTCATTACCACCACGTAACATCAAGATTGGGTGAAAAAATATTTGCTGGTATATCGGAAACTCGTAATTTCTTGGAAGCTTGGCAAGCCCTTTCAATGAAAGTGCTTTTCCACAGTCTCTGCTTAGGGCTACTTCAAGAGGAAACAAACCATAGAGACAAAACTGAGAACTACTTTATTTTGTCAAGTTTCAAAGAGCTACTAAAAACCATGTTGGATTTAGAGTTCCAAATTCATCCATCTATATAAGAGAGAACAGAGTGAAACCTACATATAAAAACTGCTACTGTAGACGAATGCTTCAAACTAGAAGAACACAATTTGGTGAGCCAAGTGGGATTTGTATACTGATCATTAACACCAAGTATCATCAAGATTGGATGAAAAAATATTTGCTCGTAGTTCGGAAACTCGTTATTTCTTGGAAGATTGGCAACCACTCTCAATGAAAATGCTTTTCCACAGTATGTGCCTAGGGCTACTTGAAGAGGAAACAAACCATAGAGACAAAACTGAGAACTCCTGTATTTTGTCAAGTTTCAAGGAGCTACTACAAACCATGTTGGATTTAGAGTTCCAAAATCAACTATCTATATAGGAGAAAACAGAGTGAACCCTAAAAATAAAAACTGCTACTGTAAACGAATGCTTCTACCTAGAAGAACAAAATTTGGTGAGCCAAGTGGGCTTTGTGTACATGTCATTACCACCCCGTATCACCAAGATTGGGTGAAAAAATATTTGCTGGTATTTCGGAAACTCGTAATTTATTGGAAGCTTGGCAACCACTTTGAATGAAAGTGCTTTTCCACAGTCTCTGCTTAGGGCTACTTGAAGAGGAAACAATCTATAGAGACAAAACTGAGAACTACTTTTTTTTTGTCAAGATTCAAAGAGCTACTACAAACCATGTTGGATTTAAAGTTCCATATTCATCTATCTCTATAGGAGAGAACAGAGTGAAACCTACATATAAAAACTGCTACTCTAGACGAACGCTCAATCTAGAAGAACAAAATTTGGTGAGCCAAGTGGGATTTGTGTACTTGTCATTACCACCACGTATCATCAAGTTCGGGTGAAAAAATATTTGCTGGTATTTCGGAAACTCATAATTTCTTGGAAGCTTGGCAACCCCTCTCAATGAAAGTGCTTTTCCACAGTCTGTGCCTAGGGCTACTTGAAGAGGAAACAAACCATAGAGACAAAACTGAGAACTCCTTTATTTTGTCAAGTTTCAAAAAGCTACTACAAACCATGTTGGATTTAGAGTTCCAAATTCATCTATCTATATAGGAGAGAACAGAGTGAAACCTAAAAATAAAAACTGCTACTGTAAACGAACGCTTCCACCTAGAAGAATAAAATTTGGTGAGCCAAGTGGGCTCTCTGTACTTGTCATTACCACCACGTATCATCAAGATTGGGTGAAAAACTATTTGATGGTGTTTCGGAAACTCGTAATTTCTTGGAAGCTTGGCAACTACTTTCAATGAAAAGTGCTTTTAAACAGTCTCTGCTTAGGGCTACTTTAAGAGGAAACAAACCATAGAGACAAAACTGAGAACTACTTTTTTTTGTCAAGTTTCAAAGAGCTACTACAAACCATGTTGGATTTAAAGTTCCAAATTCATCTATCTATATAGGAGAGAACAGAGTGAAACCTAAACATAAATACAGCTACTGTAGATGAAGGCTTAAACCTAGAAGAACAAAATTTTGCGAGCCAACTGGGATTTGTGTACTGATCATTACCACCAAGTATTATCAAGATTGGGTGAAAGAATATTTGCTGGTACTTCGGAAACTCGTTATTTCTTAGAAGCTTGGCAACCCCTCTCAACGGAAGTGCTTTTCCACAGTTTGGACTAGGGCTACTTGAGAAAAAACAAACCATCGATACAAAACTGAGAATAATTTTACTTTGTTACGTTTCAAAGAGCTACTACAAAACAAGTTGGATTTAGAGTTCCAAATTCATCTATCTATATAGGTGAGAACAGAGTGAAACCTACATGTAAAAACTGCTACTGTAAACGAATGCTTCAACCTAGAAGAACAAAATTTGGAGAGCCAAGTGGGCTTTGTGTACTTGTCATTACCACCACGTATCATCAAGATTGAGTGAAGAAATGTTTGCTGGTATATCGGAAACTCGTCATTTCTTGGAAGCTTGGCAACCCCTTTCAATGAAAGTGCTTTTCCACAGTCTCTGCTTAGGGCTACTTGAAGAGGAAACAAACCATAGAGACAAAACTGAGAACTACTTTTTTTGTCAAGTTTCAAAGAGGTACTACAAACCATGTTGGATTTAGAGTTCCAAATTCATCTATCTATATAGGAGAGAACACAGGGAAACCTAAAGATAAAAACTGCTACTTTAGACGAACGCTTCAACCTAGAAGAACAAAATTTGGTGAGCCAAGTGGAATTTGTGTACTGATCATTCCCAAAATTATCATCAAGATTGGGTGAAAAAATATTTTGCTGGTATTTCGTAAACTCGTAATTTCTTCGAAGCTTGGCACCCCTCTCAAGGAAATTGCTTTTCCACAGTCTGTGCCTAGGGCTACTTTAAGAGGAAACAAACCAAGGAGACCAAACTGAGAACTCCTTTATTTTCTCAAGTTTCAGAAAGCTACTACAAACCATGTTGCATTTATTTCCAAATTCATCTATCTATATAGGAGAGAACAGAGTGAAACCTAAAAATTTAAACTGCTACTGTAAACGAAAGCTTCAACCTAGAAGAACAAAATTTGGTGAGCCAAGTGGGCTTTGTGTACTTGTCATTACCACCCCGTTTCATCAAGATTGGGTAAAAAAATATTTGCTGGTATTTCGGAAACCTCGTAATTTAATGGAAGCTTGGTAACCACTTTCAATGAAAGTGCTTTTCCACAGTCTCTGCTTAGGGCTACTTGAAGAGGAAACAAACCATAGAGCAAAACTGAAAACTACTTTTTTTTGTCAAGTTTCAAAGAGCTACTACAAACCATGTTGTATTTAGATTTCCAGAATCATCTATCTATATAGGAGAGAACAGAGTGAAACCTACATATAAAAACTGCTACTATAGACGAACGCTTCAATCTAGAAGAACACAATTTGGTGAGCCAAGTGGGATTTGTGTGCTGATCATTACCACCACATATCATCAAGATTGCGTGAAAAAATATTTGCTGGTATTTCTGTAACTCGTCCTTTCTTAGAATCTTGGAAACCCCTCTCAATGAAAGTGCTTTTCCACAGTCTGTGCCTAGGGCTACTTGAAGAGGAAACAAACCATAGAGACAAAACTGAGAACTCCTTTATTTTTTCAAGTTTCAAAGAGCTACTACAAACCATGTTGGATTTAGAGTTCCAATTCATCTATCTATATAGGAGAGAACAGAGTTAAACCTAAATATAAAAACTGCTACTGTAGATGAACGCTTACCTATAAGAACAAAATTTGGTGAGCCAAGTGGGATTTGTGAACTGATATTTACCACCAAGTATCATCAAGATTGGGTGAAAGAATATTTGCTGGTATATCGGAATTTCGTTATTTCTTAGAAGCTTGGCACCTGCTCTCAATGGAAGTGCTTTTCCACAGTCTGGGCCTAGGACTACTTGAAGAGGAAGCAAACCATAGAGACAAAAATGAGAACTCCTTTATTTTGTCAAGTTTCAAAAGCTACTACAAACCATGTTGGATTTAGCGTTCGAAGTTCATCTATCTATATAGGAGAGAACAGAGTGAAACCTAAAAATAAAAACTGCTACTGTAATCGAACGCTTCAACCTAGAAGAATAAAATTTGGTGAGCCAAGTGGGCTCTCTGTACTTGTCATTACCACCACGTATCATCAAGATTGGGTGAAAAAATATTTGCTGGTATTTCGGAAACTCGCTATTTCTTAGAAGCTTGGCACCCGCTCTCAATGAAAGTGCTTTTCCACAGTCTCTGCTTAGGGCTACGTTAAGAGGAAACAAACCATAGAGACAAAATTGAGAACTACTTATTTTGTCAAGTTTCAAAGAGCTACTACAAACCATGTAGGATTTAGAGTTCCAAATTCATCTATCTATATAGGAGAGAACAGAGTGAAAACCTAAATATAAATACAGCTACTGTAGATGAAGGCTTAAACCTAGAAGAACAAAATTTTTGCGAGCCAAGTGGGATTTGTGTACTGATCATTACCACCATGTATTATCAAGATTGGGTGAAAGAATATTTGCTGGTACTTCGGAAACTCGTTATTTCTTAGAAGCTTGGCAACCCCTCTCAATGAAAGTGCTTTTCCACAGTCTGTGCTGAGGGATACTTGAAGAAGGAACAAACCATAGAGAAAAAACTGAAAACTCTTTATTTTGTAAAGTTTCAAAGAGCTACGAAAAACCGTGTTTGATTTAGAGTTCCAAATTCATCTATCTATATAGGAGAGAACACAGTTAAACCTAAAACTAAAAACTGCTACTTTAAACGAACGCTTCAACCTAGAAGAACAAATTTGGTGAGTCAAGTGGGATTTTTGTTTCCCGAACATTACCACCACGTATCATCAAGATTGGGTGAAAAAATATTTCCTGGTATTTCGGAAACTCGTAATTTCTTGGAAGCTTGGCAAGCCCTCACAATGAAAGTGCTTTTCCACAGTCTGTGCCTAGGGCTGCTTGAAGAGGAAACAAACCATAGAGACTAAACTGAGAACTCCTTTATTTTGTCAAGTTTCAAAGAGGTACTACAAACCATGTTAAATTTAGAGTTCCAAATTCACTATCTATATACGAGAGTACAGAGTGAAACCTAATTATAAAAACTTCTACTGTACACGAACGCTTAAACCTGGAAGCAAAAAATTTGGTGAGGCAAGTGGATTTTGTGTACTGATCATTACCACCAAGTATCATAAAGATTGGGTGAAAAAATATTTGCTGGTATTTCGGAAAATCGTTATTCCTTAGAAGTTGGCAACCCCAATCAATGAAAGTGCTTTTCCACAGTCTCTGCTTCGGGCTACTTGAAGAGGAAACAAACAATTGAGACAAAACTGAGAACTAGTTTTTTTTGTCAACTTTCAAAGAGCTACTACAAACCATGTTGGATTTAGTGTTCCAAATTCAACTATCTATATAGGAGAGAACAGAGTGAAACCTACATATAAAAACTGCTACTGTAGAGGAACGCTTCAAACTAGAAGAACAAAATTTGGTGAGCCAAGTGGGATTTGTGCACTGATCTTTACCACCAAGTACCATCAAGATTGGGTGAAAGAATATTTGATGGTATATCGGAAACTCGTTATTTCTTAGAAGCTTGGCACCTGCTCTCAATGGAAGTGCTTTTCCACAGTCTGGGCCTAGGACTACTTGAAGAGGAAGCAAACCATAGAGACAAAAATGAGAACTTACTTTTTTTTGTCAAGTTTCAAAGAGCTACTACAAACCATGTTGGATTTAGAGTTCCAAATTCTTCTATCTATATAGGAGAGAACAGAGTGAAACCTACGTGTAAAAACTGCTTCTGTAGACAAACGCGTCAATCTAGAAGAACACCATATGGTGACCAAGTGGGATTTGTGTACTGATCATTACCACCAAGTATCATCAAGATTGTGTGAAAAAATATTTGCTGGTATTTCAGAAACTCGTTATTTTTTAGAAGCTTGGCAACCCCTCTCAATGGAAGTGCTTTTCCACAGTCTGTGCCTAGGTCTACTTGAAGAGGAAACAAACCATAGAGAGAAAACTGAGAACTCCTTTATTTTGTCAAGTTTCAAAAAGCTACTACAAATCATGTTGGATTTAGAGTTCCAAGTTCATCTATCTATATAGGAGAGAACAGAGTGAAACCGAAAAATAAAAACTGCTACTGTAATCGAACGCTTCAACCTAGAAGAATAAAATTTGGTGAGCCAAGTGTTCTCTCTGTACTTGTCATTACCACCACGTATCATCAAGATTGGGTGAAAAATTATTTGATGGTATTTCGGAAACTCGTAATTTCTTGGAAAGCTTGGCAACCACTTTCAATGAAAGTGCTTTTCCACAGTCTCTGCTTAGGGCTACGTTAAGAGGAAACAAACCATAGAGACAAATTGAGAACTACTTATTTTGTCAAGTTTCAAAGAGCTACTACAAACCATGTTGGATTTAGAGTTCCAAATTCATCTATCTATATAGGAGAGAACAGAGTGAAACCTAAATATAAATACAGCTACTGTAGATGAAGGCTTAAACCTAGAAGAACAAAATTTGCGAGCCAAGTGGGATTTGTGTACTGATCATTACCACCATGTATTATCAAGATTGGGTGAAAGAATATTTGCTGGTACTTCGGAAACTCGTTATTTCTTAGAAGCTTGGCAACCCCTCTCAATGAAAGTGCTTTTCCAGAGTCTGTGCTGAGGGATACTTGAAGAAGGAACAAACCATAGAGAAAAAACTGAAAACTCCTTTATTTTGTAAAGTTTCAAAGAGCTACGAAAAACCGTGTTTGATTTAGAGTTCCAAATTCATCTATCTATATAGGAGAGAACACAGTTAAACCTAAAAATAAAAACTGCTACTTTAAACGAACGCTTCAACCTAGAAGAACAAAATTTGGTGAGTCAAGTGGGATTTGTTTCCCGAACATTACCACCACGTATCATCAAGATTGGGTGAAAAAATATTTCCTGGTATTTCGGAAACTCGTAATTTCTTGGAAGCTTGGCAAGCCCTCACAATGAAAGTGCTTTTCCACAGTCTGTGCCTTGGGCTGCTTGAAGAGGAAAAAACCATAGAGACTAAACTGAGAACTCCTTTATTTTGTCAAGTTTCAAAGAGGTACTACAAACCATGTTAAATTTAGAGTTCCAAATTCACTATCTATATACGAGAGTACAGAGTGAAACCTAATTATAAAAACTTCTACTGTACACGAACGCTTAAACCTAGAAGCAAAAAATTTGGTGAGGCAAGTGGATTTTGTGTACTGATCATTACCACCAAGTATCATAAAGATTGGGTGAAAAAATATTTGCTGGTATTTCGGAAAATTGTTATTCCTTAGAAGTTGGCAACCCCAATCAATGAAAGTGCTTTTCCACAGTCTCTGCTTCGGGCTACTTGAAGAGGAAACAAACCATAGAGACAAAACTGAGAACTAGTTTTTTTTGTCAAGTTTCAAAGAGCTACTACAAACCATGTTGGATTTAGTGTTCCAAATTCAACTATCTATATAGGAGAGAACAGAGTGAAACCTACATATAAAAACTGCTACTGTAGAGGAACGCTTCAACCTAGAAGAACACAATTTGGTGAGCCAAGTGGGATTTGTATGCAGATCATTACTACCGAGTATCATCAAGATTGGGTGAAAGAATATTTGCTGGTATATGGGAAACTCGTTATTTCTTAGAAGCTTGGCACCCCCTCTCAATGGAAGTGCTTTTCCACAGTCTGGGCCTAGGACTACTTGAAGAGGAAGCAAAACATAGAGACAAAAATGAGAACTACTTTTTTTTGTCAAATTTCAAAGAGCTACTACAAACCATGTTGGATTTAGAGTTCCAAATTCTTCTATCTATATAGGAGAGAACAGAGTGAAACCTACGTGTAAAAACTGCTTCTGTAGACAAATGCGTCAATCTAGAAGAACACCATATGGTGACCAAGTGGGATTTGTGTACTGATCATTACCACCAAGTATCATCAAGATTGTGTGAAAAAATATTTGCTGGTATTTCGGAAACTCGTTATTTTTAGAAGCTTGGCAACCCCTCTCAATGGAAGTGCTTTTCCACAGTCAGTGCCTAGGGCTACTTGAATCGAAAACAAACCATAGAGACAAAACTGAGAACTCCTTTTTTTCTGTCAAGTTTCAAAGAGCTACTACAAACCATGTTGAATTTAGAGTTCCAAAGTCATCTATCTATATAGGAGAGAACAGAGTGAAACCTAAATATAAATACTGCTACTCTAGACAAAGGCTTAAACGTAGAAGAACAAAATTTGGCGGCCAAGTGGGATTTGTGTACTGATCATTACCACCAAGTATAATCAAGATTGGGTGAAAGAATATTTGCTGGTACTTCGGAAACTCGTTTTTTCTTAGAAGCTTGGCAACCCCTCTCAATGGAAGTGCTTTTCCACAGTCTGGGCATAGGCTACTTGAGAAAAAACAAACCATGGATACAAAACTGAGAACTACTTTACTTTGTCAAGTTTCAAAGAGCTACTAAAAAACCATGAAGGATTTAGAGTTCCATCTATATAGGACAGAACAGAGTGAAACCTAAAAATAAATACAGCTACTGTAAACGAACGCTTCAACCTAGAAGAACAAAATTTGGTGAGCCACGTGGGCTTTGTGTACTTGTCATTACCACCACGTATCATCAAGATTGGGGGAAAAATATTTGCTGGTATTTCGGAAACTCGTTATTACTTAGACTTGGCAACCCCTCTCAATGAGAGTGCTTTTCCACAGGCTGTGCCTAGGGCTACTTGAAGAGGAAACAAACCATAGATACAAAACTGAGAACTACTTTTTTTTTTGCCAAGTTTCAAAGAGCTACTACAACCATGTTGGATTTAGAGTTCCAAATTCATCTATCTATATAGGAGAGAACAGAGTGAAACCTACATATAAAACTGCTACTGTAGACGAACGCTTCAACCTAGAAGAAAAAAATTTGGTGAGCCAAGTGGGATTTGTGTACTGATCATTACCACCAAGTATCATGAAGATTGAGTGAAAGAATATTTGCTCATATTTCAGAAATTCGTTATTTCTTAGAAGCTTGGCAACCCTTTTCAATGGAAGTGCTTTTCGCAGTCTGGGCCTAGGGCTACTTGAAGAGGAAACAAACCATAGAGACAAAACTGAGAATTCTTTATTTTTTAAAGTTTCTAAGAGCTACTACAACCATGTTGGATTTAAAGTTCCAAATTCATCTATCTATATTGGAGAGAACAGAGTGAAACCTACATATAAAAACTGCTACTGTAGACGAACGCTTCAATCTAGAAGAACACAATTTGGTGAGCCAAGTGGGATTTGTGTACTTGTCATTACCACCACATATCATCAAGATTGGGGGAAAAAATATTTGCTGGTATTTCAGAAACTCGTAATTTCTAGGAAGCTTGGCAAGCCCTCTCAATGAAAGTGCTTTTCCACAGTCTGTGCATAGGGCTACTTGAAGAGGAAACAAACCATAGAGACAAAACTGAGAACTCCTTTATTTTGTCAAGTTTCAAAGAGCTACTACAAACCATGTTGGATTTAGAGTTCCAAATTCACTATCTATATACGAGAGAACAGAGTGAAACCTAATTATAAAAACTTCTATGTAGACAAACGCTTAAACCTAGAAGCACAAAATTTGGTGAGGCAAGTGGGTTTTTGTGTACTGATCATTACCACCAAGTATCATTAATATTGGGTGAAAAAATATTTGCTGGTATTTCGGAAACTCGTTATTCCTTTGAAGCTTGGCAACCCCTCTCAATGAAAGTGCTTTTCCACAGTCTCTGCTTCGGGCTACTTGAAGAGGAAACAAACCATAGAGACAAACTGAGAACTAGTTTTTTTTGTCAGGTTTCAAAGAGATACTACAAACCATGTTGGATTTAGTGTTCAAAATTCAACTATCTATATAGGAGAGAACAGAGTGAAACCTACATATAAAAACTGCTACTGTAGAGGAACGCTTCAACCTAGAAGAACACAATTTGGTGAGCCAAGTGGGATTTGTATGCAGATCATTACTACCGAGTATCATCAAGATTGGGTGAAAGAATATTTGCTGGTATATGGGAAACTCGTTATTTCTAGAAGCTTGGCACCCCCTCTCAATGGAAGTGCTTTTCCACAGTCTGGGCCTAGGACTACTTGAAGAGGAAGCAAAACATAGAGACAAAAATGAGAACTACTTTTTTTTGTCAAATTTCAAAGAGCTACTACAAACCATGTTGGATTTAGAGTTCCAAATTCTTCTATCTATATAGGAGAGAACAGAGTGAAACCTACGTGTAAAAACTGCTTCTGTAGACAAACGCGTCAATCTAGAAGAACACCATATGGTGACCAAGTGGGATTTGTGTACTGATCATTACCACCAAGTATCATCAAGATTGTGTGAAAAAATATTTGCTGGTATTTCGGAAACTCGTTATTTTTTAGAAGCTTGGCAACCCCTCTCAATGGAAGTGCTTTTCCACAGTCAGTGCCTAGGGCTACTTGAATCGAAAACAAACCATAGAGACAAAACTGAGAACTCCTTTTTTCTGTCAAGTTTCAAAGAGCTACTACAAACCATGTTGAATTTAGAGTTCCAAAGTCATCTATCTATATAGGAGAGAACAGAGTGAAACCTAAATATAAATACTGCTACTCTAGACAAAGGCTTAAACGTAGAAGAACAAAATTTGGCGGGCCAAGTGGGATTTGTGTACTGATCATTACCACCAAGTATAATCAAGATTGGGTGAAAGAATATTTGCTGGTACTTCGGAAACTCGTTTTTTCTTAGAAGCTTGGCAACCCCTCTCAATGGAAGTGCTTTTCCAACAGTCTGGGCATAGGCTACTTGAGAAAAAACAAACCATGGATACAAAACTGAGAACTACTTTACTTTGTCAAGTTTCAAAGAGCTACTAAAAACCATGAAGGATTTAGAGTTCCATCTATATAGGACAGAACAGAGTGAAACCTAAAAATAAATACAGCTACTGTAAACGAACGCTTCAACCTAGAAGAACAAAATTTGGTGAGCCACGTGGGCTTTGTGTACTTGTCATTACCACCACGTATCATCAAGATTGGGGGAAAAATATTTGCTGGTATTTCGGAAACTCGTTATTACTTAGACTTGGCAACCCCTCTCAATGAGAGTGCTTTTCCACAGGCTGTGCCTAGGGCTACTTGAAGAGGAAACAAACCATAGATACAAAACTGAGAACTACTTTTTTTTTGCCAAGTTTCAAAGAGCTACTACAACCATGTTGGATTTAGAGTTCCAAATTCATCTATCTATATAGGAGAGAACAGAGTGAAACCTACATATAAAAACTGCTACTGTAGACGAACGCTTCAACCTAGAAGAAAAAAATTTGGTGAGCCAAGTGGGATTTGTGTACTGATCATTACCACCAAGTATCATGAAGATTGAGTGAAAGAATATTTGCTCATATTTCAGAAATTCGTTATTTCTTAGAAGCTTGGCAACCCTTTTCAATGGAAGTGCTTTTCGCAGTCTGGGCCTAGGGCTACTTGAAGAGGAAACAAACCATAGAGACAAAACTGAGAATTCCTTTATTTTTTAAAGTTTCTAAGAGCTACTACAACCATGTTGGATTTAAAGTTCCAAATTCATCTATCTATATTGGAGAGAACAGAGTGAAACCTACATATAAAAACTGCTACTGTAGACGAACGCTTCAATCTAGAAGAACACAATTTGGTGAGCCAAGTGGGATTTGTGTACTTGTCATTACCACCACGTATCATCAAGATTGGGGGAAAAAATATTTGCTGGTATTTCAGAAACTCGTAATTTCTAGGAAGCTTGGCAAGCCCTCTCAATGAAAGTGCTTTTCCACAGTCTGTGCATAGGGCTACTTGAAGAGGAAACAAACCATAGAGACAAAACTGAGAACTCCTTTATTTTGTCAAGTTTCAAAGAGCTACTACAAACCATGTTGGATTTAGAGTTCCAAATTCACTATCTATATACGAGAGAACAGAGTGAAACCTAATTATAAAAACTTCTATGTAGACAAACGCTTAAACCTAGAAGCACAAAATTTGGTGAGGCAAGTGGGTTTTGTGTACTGATCATTACCACCAAGTATCATTAATATTGGGTGAAAAAATATTTGCTGGTATTTCGGAAACTCGTTATTCCTTTGAAGCTTGGCAACCCCTCTCAATGAAAGTGCTTTTCCACAGTCTCTGCTTCGGGCTACTTGAAGAGGAAACAAACCATAGAGACAAAACTGAGAACTAGTTTTTTTTGTCAGGTTTCAAAGAGATACTACAAACCATGTTGGATTTAGTGTTCAAAATTCAACTATCTATATAGGAGAGAACAGAGTGAAACCTACATATAAAAACTGCTACTGTAGAGGAACGCTTCAACCTAGAAGAACACAATTTGGTGAGCCAAGTGGGATTTGTATGCAGATCATTACTACCGAGTATCATCAAGATTGGGTGAAAGAATATTTGCTGGTATATGGGAAACTCGTTATTTCTTAGAAGCTTGGCACCCCCTCTCAATGGAAGTGCTTTTCCACAGTCTGGGCCTAGGACTACTTGAAGAGGAAGCAAAACATAGAGACAAAAATGAGAACTACTTTTTTGTCAAATTTCAAAGAGCTACTACAAACCATGTTGGATTTAGAGTTCCAAATTCTTCTATCTATATAGGAGAGAACAGAGTGAAACCTACGTGTAAAAACTGCTTCTGTAGACAAACGCGTCAATCTAGAAGAACACCATATGGTGACCAAGTGGGATTTGTGTACTGATCATTACCACCAAGTATCATCAAGATTGTGTGAAAAATATTTGCTGGTATTTCGGAAACTCGTTATTTTTAGAAGCTTGGCAACCCCTCTCAATGGAAGTGCTTTTCCACAGTCAGTGCCTAGGGCTACTTGAATCGAAAACAAACCATAGAGACAAAACTGAGAACTCCTTTTTTCTGTCAAGTTTCAAAGAGCTACTACAAACCATGTTGAATTTAGAGTTCCAAAGTCATCTATCTATATAGGAGAGAACAGAGTGAAACCTAAATATAAATACTGCTACTCTAGACAAAGGCTTAAACGTAGAAGAACAAAATTTGGCGGGCCAAGTGGGATTTGTGTACTGATCATTACCACCAAGTATAATCAAGATTGGGTGAAAGAATATTTGCTGGTACTTCGGAAACTCGTTTTTTCTTAGAAGCTTGGCAACACCTCTCAATGGAAGTGCTTTTTCCACAGTCTGGGCATAGGGCTACTTGAGAAAAAACAAACCATGGATACAAAACTGAGAACTACTTTACTTTGTCAAGTTTCAAAGAGCTACTAAAAACCATGAAGGATTTAGAGTTCCATCTATATAGGACAGAACAGAGTGAAACCTAAAAATAAATACAGCTACTGTAAACGAACGCTTCAACCTAGAAGAACAAAATTTGGTGAGCCACGTGGGCTTTGTGTACTTGTCATTACCACCACGTATCATCAAGATTGGGGGAAAAATATTTGCTGGTATTTCGGAAACTCGTTATTACTTAGACTTGGCAACCCCTCTCAATGAGAGTGCTTTTCCACAGGCTGTGCCTAGGGCTACTTGAAGAGGAAACAAACCATAGATACAAAACTGAGAACTACTTTTTTTTTGCCAAGTTTCAAAGAGCTACTACAACCATGTTGGATTTAGAGTTCCAAATTCATCTATCTATATAGGAGAGAACAGAGTGAAACCTACATATAAAAACTGCTACTGTAGACGAACGCTTCAACCTAGAAGAAAAAAATTTGGTGAGCCAAGTGGGATTTGTGTACTGATCATTACCACCAAGTATCATGAAGATTGAGTGAAAGAATATTTGCTCATATTTCAGAAATTCGTTATTTCTTAGAAGCTTGGCAACCCTTTTCAATGGAAGTGCTTTTCGCAGTCTGGGCCTAGGGCTACTTGAAGAGGAAACAAACCATAGAGACAAAACTGAGAATTCCTTATTTTTAAAGTTTCTAAGAGCTACTACAACCATGTTGGATTTAAAGTTCCAAATTCATCTATCTATATTGGAGAGAACAGAGTGAAACCTACATATAAAAACTGCTACTGTAGACGAACGCTTCAATCTAGAAGAACACAATTTGGTGAGCCAAGTGGGATTTGTGTACTTGTCATTACCACCACGTATCATCAAGATTGGGGGAAAAAATATTTGCTGGTATTTCAGAAACTCGTAATTTCTAGGAAGCTTGGCAAGCCCTCTCAATGAAAGTGCTTTTCCACAGTCTGTGCATAGGGCTACTTGAAGAGGAAACAAACCATAGAGACAAAACTGAGAACTCCTTTATTTTGTCAAGTTTCAAAGAGCTACTACAAACCATGTTGGATTTAGAGTTCCAAATTCACTATCTATATACGAGAGAACAGAGTGAAACCTAATTATAAAAACTTCTATGTAGACAAACGCTTAAACCTAGAAGCACAAAATTTGGTGAGGCAAGAGGGTTTTGTGTACTGATCATTACCACCAAGTATCATTAATATTGGGTGAAAAAATATTTGCTGGTATTTCGGAAACTCGTTATTCCTTTGAAGCTTGGCAACCCCTCTCAATGAAAGTGCTTTTCCACAGTCTCTGCTTCGGGCTACTTGAAGAGGAAACAAACCATAGAGACAAAACTGAGAACTAGTTTTTTTTGTCAGGTTTCAAAGAGATACTACAAACCATGTTGGATTTAGTGTTCAAAATTCAACTATCTATATAGGAGAGAACAGAGTGAAACCTACATATAAAAACTGCTACTGTAGAGGAACGCTTCAACCTAGAAGAACACAATTTGGTGAGCCAAGTGGGATTTGTATGCAGATCATTACTACCGAGTATCATCAAGATTGGGTGAAAGAATATTTGCTGGTATATGGGAAACTCGTTATTTCTTAGAAGCTTGGCACCCCCTCTCAATGGAAGTGCTTTTCCACAGTCTGGGCCTAGGACTACTTGAAGAGGAAGCAAAACATAGAGACAAAAATGAGAACTACTTTTTTTTGTCAAATTTCAAAGAGCTACTACAAACCATGTTGGATTAGAGTTCCAAATTCTTCTATCTATATAGGAGAGAACAGAGTGAAACCTACGTGTAAAAACTGCTTCTGTAGACAAACGCGTCAATCTAGAAGAACACCATATGGTGACCAAGTGGGATTTGTGTACTGATCATTACCACCAAGTATCATCAAGATTGTGTGAAAAAATATTTTGCTGGTATTTCGGAAACTCGTTATTTTTTAGAAGCTTGGCAACCCCTCTCAATGGAAGTGCTTTTCCACAGTCTGGGCCTAGGGCTACTTGAATCGAAAACAAACCATAGAGACAAAACTGAGAACTCCTTTTTTCTGTCAAGTTTCAAAGAGCTACTACAAACCATGTTGAATTTAGAGTTCCAAAGTCATCTATCTATATAGGAGAGAACAGAGTGAAACCTAAATATAAATAATGCTACTGTAGACGAAGGCTTAAACCTAGAAGAACAAAATTTGGCGAGCCAAGTGGGCTTTGTGTACTTGTCATTACCACCACGTATCATCAAGATTGGGGGAAAAAATATTTGCTGGTATTTGGAAACTCGTTATTCCTTAGAAGCTTGGCAACCCCTCTCAATTAAGTGCTTTTACACACGCTGTGCCTAGGGCTACTTGAAGAGGAAACAAACCATAGAGACAAAACTGAGAATTCCTTTATTTTTTCAAGTTTCAAAGAGCTACTACAAACCGTGGTTTGATTTAGAGATCCAAATTCATCTATCTATATAGGAGAGAACACAGTTAAACCTAAAAATTAAAACTGCTACTGTAAACAAACGCTTAAACCTAGAAGCACAAAATTTGGTGAGGCAAGTGGGTTTTGTGTACTGATCATTACCACCAAGTATCATCAAGAATGGGTGAAAAAATATTTGCAGGTATTTCGGAAACTCGTTATTCCTTAGAAGCTTGACAACCCCTCTCAATGAAAGTGCTTTTCCACAGTCTCTGCTTCGGGCTACTTGAAGAGGAAACAAACCATAGAAACAATACTGCGAAGTAGTTTTTTTTGTGAAGTTTCAAAGAGCTACTACAAACCATGTTGGTTTTAGAGTTCCAAATTCATCTATCTATATAGGAGAGAACAGAGTGAAACCGACATATAAAAACTGCTACTGTAGACGAACGCTTCAATCTAGATGAACAAAATTTGGTGAGCCAAGTGGGATTTGTGAACCGATCATTACCACCAAGTATCATCAAGATTGGGTGAAAAAATATTTGCTGGTATTTCAGAAACTCGTAATTTCTTGGAAGCTTGGCAACGCCTCTCAATGAAAGGGCTTTTCCTCAGTGTCTGCTTAGGGCTACTTGAAGAGGAAACAAACCATAGAGACAAAACTGAGAACTAGTTTTTTTTGTCAAGTTTCAAAGAGCTACTACAAACCATGTTGGATTTTAGAATTCCAAATTCATCTATCTATATAGGAGAGATCAGAGTGAAACCTAAATACAAAAACTGCTACTGTAGACGAACGTTTCAACCTAGAAGAACACAATGTTGTGAGCCAAGTGGGACTTGTGTACTGATCATTACCACCAAGTATCATCAAGATTGGGTGAAAAATATTTGCTGGTATTTCAGAAACTCGTTATTCCTTAGTAGCTTGGTAACCCCGGTCAAGGAAAGTGCTTTTCCACAGTCTGTGCCTAAGGCTACTTGAAGAGGAAACAAACCATAGAGACAAAACTGAGAATTCCTTTATTTTTTCAAGTTTCAAAGAGCTACTACAAACCGTGTTTGATTTAGAGTTCCAAATTCATCTATCTATATAGAAGAGAACACAGTTAAACCTAAAAATTAAAACTGCTACTGTAAATGAACGCTTCAACCTAGACGAACACAACTTGGTGAGACAAGTGGGATTTGTGTACTGATCATTACCACCATGTATCATCAAGATTGGGTGAAAAAATATTTGCTGGTATTTCAGAAACTCGTTATTTCTTAGAAGCTTGGCAACCCCTCTAAATGAAAGTGCTTTTCCACAGTCTGTGCCTAGGGCTACTTGAAGAGGAAACAAACCATAGAAACAAACTGAGAACTCCTTTATTTAGTCAAGTTTCAAAGAGCGACTACAAACCATGTTGGATTTAGAGTTCCATATTCACTATGTACATATGAGAGAACAGAGTGAAACCTAATTATAAAAACTTCTACTGTAGACAAACGCTTAAACCTAGAAGCACAAAATTTGGTGAGGCAAGTGGGTTTTGTGTACTGATCATTACAACCAAGTATCATCATGATTGGGTGAAAAAATATTGCAGGTATTTCAGAAACTCGTAATTTCTTGGAAGCTTGGCAACCCCTCTCAATGAAAGTGCTTTTCCACAGTCTCTGCTTCGGGCTACTTGAATCGAAAACAAACCATAGAGACAAAACTGAGAACTAGTTTTTTTTGTCAAGTTTCAAAGAGCTACTACAAACCATGTTGGATTTAGAGTTCCAAATTCATCTATCTATATAGGAGAGAACAGAGTGAAACCTACATATAAAAACTGCTACTGTAGATGAACGCTTCAATCTACAAGAACACAATTTGGTGAGCCAAGTGGGACTTGTGTACTGATCATTACCACCAAGTATCATCAAGATTGGGTGAAAAAATATTTGCTGGTATTTCGGAAACTCGTTATTTCTTAGCAGCTTGGCAACCACTCTCAATGAAAGTGCTTTTCCACAGTCTGTGCCTAGGCTACTTGAATCGAAAACAAACCATGGAGTCAAACTGAGAACTCTTTATTTTGTCAAGTTTCAAAGAGCTACTACAAACCATGTTGGATTTAGAGTTCCAAATTCATCTATCTATATCGGAGAGAACAGAGTGAATCCTAAAAATAAATACTGCTACTGTAAACGAATGCTTCAACGTAGAAGAACTAAATTTGGTGAGCCAGGTGGACTTTCTGTACGTGTCATTTCCACCCCGTATCATCAAGATTGGGAGAAAAATATTTGCTGGTTTTTCGAAAACTTGTAATTTCTTGGAAGCTTGGCAACCACTTTCAATGAAAGTGGTTTTTCACAGTCTCCTCTTAGGGCTACTTGAAGAGGAAACAAACCATAGAGACAAAACTGAGAACTACTTTTTTTTCCAAGTTTCAAAGATCTACTACAACCATGTTGGATTTAGAGTTCCAAATTCATCTATCTATATAGGAGAGAACAGAGGGAAACCTACATATAAAAACTGCTACTGTAGACGAACGCTTCAACCTAGAAGAAAAAAATTTGGTGAGCCAAGTGGGATTTGTGTACTGATCATTACCACCAAGTATCATGAAGATTGAGTGAAAGAATATTTGCTCGTATTTCGGAAACTCGTTCTTTGTTAGAAGCTTGGCAACCATTCTCAATGGAAGTGCTTTTCGCAGTCTGGGCCTAGGGCTACTTGAAGAAGAAACAAACCATAGAGACAAAACTGAGAACTCCTTTATTTTTTCAAGTTTCAAAGAGCTACTATGAATCGTGTTTGATTTAGAGTTCCAAATTCATCTATCTATATAGGAGAGAACACAGTTAAACCTAAAAATTAAAACTGCTACTGTAAACGAACGCTTCAACCTAGAAGAACAAAATTTGGTGAGCCTAGTGGGATTTGTGTGATTGTCATTATCACCACGTATCATCAAGATTGGGTGAAAAAATATTTGCTGGTATTTCAGAAACTCGTAATTTCTTGGAAGCTTGGCAAGCCCTCTCAATGAAAGTGCTTTTCCACAGTCTGTGCCTAGGGCTACTTGAAGAGGAAACAAACCATAGAAACAAAACTGAGAACTCCTTTATTTTGTCAAGTTTCAAAGAGCGACTACAAACCATGTTGAATTTAGAGTTCCAAATTCACTATGTACATATGAGAGAACAGAGTGAAACCTAATTATAAAAACTTCTACTGTAGACAAACGCTTAAACCTAGAAGTACAAAATTTGGTGAGGCAAGTGGGTTTTGTGTACTGATCATTACCACCAAGTATCATCAAGATTGGGTGAAAAAATATTTGCAGGTATTTCGGAAACTCGTTATTCCTTAGAAGCTTGGCAACCCCTCTCAATGAAAGTGCTTTTCCACAGTCTCTGCTTCGGGCTACTTGAAGAGGAAACAAACCATAGAAACAAAACTGAGAAGTAGTTTTTTTTGTCAAGTTTCAAAGAGCTACTACAAACCATGTTGGATTTAGAGTTCCAAATTCATCTATCTATATAGGAGAGAACAGAGTGAAACCTACATATAAAAACTGCTACTGTAGACGAACGCTTCAATCTACAAGAACACAATTTGGTGAGCCAAGTCGGACTTGTGTACTGTTCATTACCACCAAGTATCATCAAGATTGGGTGAAAAAATATTTGCTGGTATTTCGGAAACTCGTAATTTCTTAGCAGCTTGGCATCCACTCTCAATGAAAGTGCTTTTCCACAGTCTGTGCCTAGGGCTACTTGATTCGAAAAAAAACAATGGAGTGAAAACTGAGAACTCTTTTATTTTGTCAAGTTTCAAAGAGCTACTACAAACCATGTTGGATTTAGAGTTCCAAATTCATCTATCTATATAGGAGAGAACAGAGTGAATCCTAAAAATAAATACTGCTACTGTAAACGAATGCTTCAACGTAGAAGAACAAAATTTGGTGAGCCAAGTGGGCTTTCTGTACGTGTCATTTCCACCCCGTATCATCAAGATTGGGAGAAAAATATTTGCTGGTTTTTCGAAAACTCGTAATTTCTTGGAAGCTTGGCAACCACTTTCAATGAAAGTGGTTTTCCACAGTCTCCTCTTAGGGCTACTTGAAGAGGAAACAAACCATAGAGACAAAACTGAGAACTACTTTTTTTTTGCCAAGTTTCAAAGAGCTACTACAACCATGTTGGATATAGAGTTCCAAATTCATCTATCTATATAGGAGAGAACAGAGGGAAACCTACATATAAAAACTGCACTGTAGACGAACGCTTCAACCTAGAAGAAAAAAATTTGGTGAGCCAAGTGGGATTTGTGTACTGATCATTACCACCAAGTATCATGAAGATTGAGTGAAAGAATATTTGCTCGTATTTCGGAAACTCGTTATTTGTTAGAAGCTTGGCAACCCTTCTCAATGGAAGTGCTTTTCGCAGTCTGGGCCTAGGGCTACTTGAAGAGGAAACAAACCATAGAGACAAAACTGAGAACTCCTTTATTTTTTCAAGTTTCAAAGAGCTACTACGAACCGTGTTTGATTTAGAGTTCCAAATTCATCTATCTATATAGGAGAGAACACAGTTAAACCTAAAAATTAAAACTGCTACTGTAAACAAACGCTTCAACCTAGAAAACAAAATTTGGTGAGCCTAGTGGGATTTGTGTGCTTGTCATTACCACCACGTATCATCAAGATTGGGTGAAAAAATATTTGCTGGTATTTCAGAAACTCGTAATTTCTTGGAAGCTTGGCAAGCCCTCTCATGGAAAGTGCTTTTCCACAGTCTGTGCCTAGGGCTACTTGAAGAGGAAACAAACCATAGAGACTAAACTGAGAACTTCTTTATTTTGTCAAGTTTCAAAGAGCTACTACAAACCATGTTGGATTTAGAGTTCCAAATTCACTATCTATATACGAGAGAACAGAGTGAAACCTAATTATGAAAACTTCTACTGTAGACAAACGCTTAAACATAGAAGCACAAAATTTGGTGAGGCAAGTGGGTTTAGTGTAATGATCATTACCACCAAGTATCATCAAGATTGGGTGAAAAAAGATTTGCAGGTATTTCGGAAACTCGTTATTCCTTAGAAGCTTGGCAACACCTCTCAATGAAAGTGCTTTTCCACAGTCTCTGATTCGGGCCACTTGAAGAGGAAACAAACCATAGAGACAAAACTCAGAACTAGGTTTTTTTGTCAAGTTTCAAAGAGCTACTACAAACCATGTTGGATTTAGAGTTCCAAATTCATCTATCTATATAGGAGAGAACAGAGTGAAACCTACATGTAAAAACTGCTACTGTAGACGAACGCTTCAATCTAGAAGAACACAATATGGTGAGCCAAGTGGGATTTGTGTACTGATCATTACCACCAAGTATCATCAAGATTGCGTGAAAAAATATTTGCTGGTACTTCGGAAACTCGTTATTTCTTAGAAGCTTGGCAACCCCTCTCAATGGAACTGCTTTTCCACAGTCTGGGCATAGGGCTACTTGAGAAAAAACAAACCATAGATACAAAACTGAGAACTCCTATATTTTGTCAAGTTTCAAAGAGCTACTAAAAAACCATGTTGGATTTAGAGTTCCAAATTCATCTATATATATAGGACAGAAGATAGGGAAACCTAAATTATAAACTTAAATTGTAAACGAACGCTTCAAACTAGAAGAACAAAATTTGGTGAGTGAAGTGGGATTTGTGTAACGATAATTACCACCAAGTATCATCAAGATTGGGTGAAAAAATATTTGCTGGTATTCGGAAAATCGTTATTTCTTGGATGCTTGGCAAACCCATTCAATGAAAGTGCCTTTCCACAGTCTGTGCCAAGGGCTACTTGAAGAGGGAACAAACCATAGAGAGTAAACTGAGAACTACTTTATTTTGTCACGTTTCAAAGAGCTACTACAAACCTTGTTGGATTTAGAGTTCCAAATTCATCTATCTATATAGGAGAGAACAGAGTGAAACCTAAATATAAAAACTGCTGCTGTAGACGAACGCTTCAACCTAGAAGAACACAATTTGGTGAGGAAAGTGGGATTTGTGTACTGATCATTACCACCAAGTATCATCAAGATTGGGTGAAAAATATTTGCTGGTATTTCGGAAAATCGTTATTTCTTAGAAGCTTGACAACCCCTCTCAATTAAAGTGCTTTTCCACTGTGTGTGCCTAGGGCTACTTGAAGAGGAAACAACGCATAGAGACTAAACTGAGAACTCCTTTATTTTGTCAAGTTTCAAAGAGCTACTACAAACCATGTTGGATTTAGAGTTCCAAATTCATCTATCTATATAGGAGAGAACAGAGTGAAACCTAAATATAAAAACTGCTACTGTAGACGAACGCTTCAACCTAGAAGAACACAATTTGTTGAGCCAAGTGGGATTTGTATGCTGATCATTACAACCGAGTATCATCAAGATTAGTTGAAAGAATATTTGCTGGTATATCGGAAACTCGTTATTTCTTAGAAGCTTGGCACCCCCTCTCAATGGAAGTGCTTTTCCACAGTCTGGGCCTAGGGCTGCTTGAAGATGAAGCAAACCATAGAGACAAAACTGAGAACTACTTTTTTTGTCAAGTTTCAAAGAGCTACTACAAAACATGTTGGATTTAGAGTTCCAAATTCTTCTATCTATATAGGAGAGAACAGAGTAAAACCTACGTGTAAAAAGTGCTACTGTAGACGAACGCGTCAATCTAGAAGAACACCATATGGTGAGCCAAGTGGGATTTGTGTACTGATCATTACCACCAAGTATCATCAAGATTGTGTGAAAAAATATTTGCTGGTATTTCGGAAACTCGTTATTTCTTAGAAGCTTGGCAACCCCTCTCAATGGAAGTGCTTTTCCACAGTTTGTGCCTAGGACTACTTGAATCGAAAACAAACCATAGAGACAAAACTGAGAACTCCTTTTTTCTGTCAAGTTTCAAAGAGCTACTACAAACCATGTTCAATTTAGAGTTCCAAAGTCATCTATCTATATAGGAGAGAACAGAGTGAAACCTAAATATAAATACTGCTACTGTAAACGATGGCTTCAACCTAGAAGAACAAAATTTGGTGAGCCAAGTGGGCTTTGTGTACTTGTCATTACCACCACGTATCATCAAGATTGGGGGAAAAATATTTGCTGGTATTTCGGAAAATCGTTATTCCTTAGAAGCTTGGCAACCCCTCTCAATGAAAGTGCTTTTCCACAGGCTGTGCCTAGGGCTACTTGAAGAGGAAACAAACCATAGAGACAAAACTGAGAACTCCTTTATTTTGTCAAGTTTCAAAGAGCTACTACAAACCAAGTTGGATTTAGAGTTCCAAATTCATCTATCTATATAGGAGAGAACAGAGTGAAACCTACATATAAAAACTGCCACTGTAGACGAACGCTTCAATCTAGAAGAACAAATTTATTGAGCCAAGTGGGATTTGTGTACTGATCATTACCACCAAGTATCATCAAGATTGGGTGAAAAAATATTTGCTGCTATTTTGGAAACTCGCTATTTCTTAAAGCTTGGCAACCCCTCTCAATGAAAGTGCTTTTCCACAGTCTGTGCCGAGGGCTACTTGAAGAGGAAACAAACCATAGAGAAAAAACTGAAAACTCCTTAATTTTCTCAAGTTTCAAAGAGCTACGAAAAACCGTGTTGGATTTAGAGTTCCAAATTCATCTATCTTTATAGGAGAGAACAAAGTGAAACCTAAAATAACAACTGCTACTGTAAACGAACGCTTCAACCTAGAAGAACAAAATTTGGTGAGCCAAGTGGGATTTGTGTACTGATCCTTACCACCCAGTATCATCAAGATTGGGTGAAAAAATATTTGCTGGTATTTCGAAATCTCGTAATTTCTTGAAGCTTGGCAACCACTTTCAAGGAAAGTGGTTTTCCACAGTCTCCTCTTAGGGCTACTTGAATAGGAAACAAACCATAGAGACAAAACTGAGAACTACTTTTTTTTTTGCCAAGTTTCAAAGAGCTACTACAACCATGTTGGATTTAGAGTTCCAAATTCATCTATCTATATAGGAGAGAACAGAGTGAAACCTACATATAAAAACTGCTACTGTAGACGAA
>NW_027518164.1:0-36304 GCF_048772815.1 Callospermophilus lateralis | reverse complement strand
AAAACAGAGTGAAACCTAAAAACTCAAACTGTTACTGCAAACGAATGCTTCAACGTAAAAGAATGAAACTTGAGCATCCAAGTGGGATTGGTGTACTGATCATTACTTGAAAGTATCATGAAGATTGGATGAAAAAATATATGTTGAGATTTCAGGAGACTCTAGTGTTTTGGAAGTTTGGCAAATCCTTTCATTATAAGTGTTATTCGCCAATCCCTGCTTTAGGCTACATCAAGATAAACAAACCTTATAGATAGAACATAGAACAAATGTATTGTGTCAAGTTTCAAGAAGCTAGCACAAACCGTGTTTGATATAGTTCGAACTGCATCTGTCAATATAGGAGAAAACAGAGTGAAACCTAAAAATTCAAACTGTTACTGCAAACGAATGCCACAACCTAGGAGAACGAAACTTGGGCATCCAAGTTTGATTGGTGTACTGCTCATTACTTGAAAGTATCATGAAGATCAAAAGCAAAAATTTATGTTGAGATTTCAGGAGAGTCTAGTGTTTTGTCAGCCTAACAACGCCTTTCATTGAATGTGTCATTCACCAGTATCTGCTTAAGGCTACATCAAGAGGAAACAAACCTTAGAGATAGAACGTAGAAGTACTGTATTGTGTCAAGTTTCAAGAAGCTAGCACAAACCGTGTTGATTTAGAGTTCTAACTGCATCTGTCAATATAGGTGAAAACAGAGTGAAACCTAAAAATTCAAAGTTTTACTGCAAACGAATGCTTCAACGTAAAAGAACGAAACTTGAGCATCCAAGTGGGATTGGTGTACTGATCATTAGTAGAAAGTATCATGAAGATTGGATGAAAAAATATATGTTGAGATTTCAGGAGACTCTAGTGTTTTGGAAGTTTGAAAACTCCTTTCATTATAAGTGTTATTCGCCAGTCCCTGCATTAGGCTACATCAAGAGGAAACAAACCATAGAGATAGAACGTAGAACTAATGTATTGTGTCAAGTTTCAAGAAGCTAGTACAAACCGTGTTTGATATAGTTCGAACTGCATCTGTCAATATAGGAGAAAACAGAGTGAAACCTAAAAATTCAAACTGTTACTGCAAAAGAATGCTTCAACCTAGGAGAACGAACCTTGGGCATCCAAGTTTGATTGGTGTACTGCTCATTACTTGAACGTATCATGAAGATCGGAAGCAAAAATTTATGTTGAGATTTCAGGAGAGTCTAGTGTTTTGGCACCCTACAACGCCTTTCATTGAATGTGTCATTCACCAGTATCTGCTTAAGGCTACATCAAGAGGAAACAAACGTTAGAGATAGAACGTAGAACTATTGTATTGTGTCAAGTTTAAGAAGCTAGCACAAACCGTGTTTGAATTAGAGTTCTAACTGCATCTGTCAATATAGGAGTAAACAGAGTGAAACCTAAAAATTCAAAATGTTACTGCAAACGAATGCTTCAACGTAAAAGAATGAAACTTGAGCATCCAAGTGGGATTGGTGTACTGATCATTACTTGAAAGTATCATGAAGATTGGATGAAAAAATATATGTTGAGATTTCAGAAGACTCTAGTGTTTTGGAAGTTTGGCAACTCCTTTCATTATAAGTGTTATTCGCCAGTCCCTGCTTTAGGGTACATCAAGAGGAAACAAACCTTAGAGATAGAACGTAGAACTAATGTATTGTGTCAAGTTTCAAGAAGCTAGCACGAACCGTGTTTGATATAGTTCAAACTGCATCTGTCAATATAGGAGAAACAGAGTGAAACCTAAAAATTCAAACTGTTACTGCAAACGAATGCTTCAACCTAGGAGAACGAAACTTGGGCATCCAAGTTTGATTGCTGTACTGCTCATTACTTGAAAGTATCATGAAGGTCGGAAGCAAAAATTTATGTTGAGATTTCAGGAGAGTCTAGTGTTTTCGCAGCCTAACAATGCCTTTCATTGAATGTGTCATTCACCAGTATCTGCTTAAGGCTACATCAAGAGGAAACAAACCTTAGAGATAGAACGTAGAACTACTGTATTGTGTCAAGTTTCAAGAAGCTAGCACACACCGTGTTTGATTTAGAGTTCTAACCGCATCTGTCAATATAGGAGAAAACAGAGTGAAACCTAATAATTCAAACTGTTACTGCAAATGAATGCTTCAACGTAAAAGAACGAAACTTGAGCATCCAAGTGGGATTAGTGTACTGATCATTACTTGAAAGTATCATGAAGATTGGATGAAAAAATATATGTTGAGATTTCAGGAGACTCTAGTGTTTTGGAATTTTGGCAACCCCTTCAATATGAGTGTTATTCGCCTCTCCCTGCTTTTGGCTACATCACGAGCAAACAAACCTTAGAGATAAAACCTAGAACTAATGTATTGTGTCAAGTTTCAAGAAGATAGCACAAAACGTGTTTGATTTAGAGTTCGAACGCATCTGTCAATATAGTAGAAAACAGAGTGAAACCTAAAAATTCAAACTGTTACTGCAAACGAATGTTTCAACCTAGGAGAACAAAACTTGGGCATCCAAGTTTGATTGGTGTACTGCTCATTACTTGAAAGTATCATGAAGGTCAGAAGCAAAATTTTACGTTGAGATTTCAGGAGACTCTAGTGTTTTGGACGCCTAACAACGCCTTCCATTGAATGTGTCATTCACCAGTACCTGCTTAAGGCTACATCAAGAGGAAACAAACCTTAGAGATAGAACGTAGAACTACTGTATTGTGTCAAGTTTCAAGAAGCTAGCACAAACCGTGTTTCATTTAGAGTTCTAACTGCATCTGTCAATATAGGAGAAAACAGAGTGAAACCTAAAAATTCAAACTGTTACTGCAAACGAATGCTTCAACGTAAAAGAACGAAACTTGAGCATTAAAGTGGGATTGGTGTACTGATCATTAATTGAAAGTATCATGAAGATTGGATGAAAAAATATATGTTGAGATTTCAGGAGACTCTAGTGTTTTGGAAGTTTGGAAACTCCTTTCATTATAAGTGTTATTCGCCAGTCCCTGCTTTAGGCTACATCAAGAGGAAACAAACCTTAGAGATACAACGTAGAACTAATGTATTGTGTCAAGTTTCAAGAAGCTAGCACAAACCGTGTTTGATATAGTTCGAACTGCATCTGTCAACATAGGAGAAAACAGAGGTGAAACCTAAAAATTCAAACTGTTACTGCAAACGAATGCTTCAACCTAGGAGAACGAAACTTGGGCATCCAAGTTTGATTGGTGTACTGCTCATTACTTGAAAGTATCATGAAGATCGGAAGCAAAAATTTATGTTGAGATTTCAGAAGAGTCTAGTGATTTGGCAGCCTAACAACGCCTTTCATTGAATGTGTCATTCACCAGTATCTGCTTAAGGCTACATCAAGAGGAAACAAACTTTTGAGATAGAACGTAGAACTACTGTATTGTGTTAAGATTCAAGAAGCTAGCACAAACCGTGTTTGATTTAGAGTTCTAACTGCATCTGTCAATATAGGAGAAAACAGAGTGAAACCTAAAAATTCAAACTGTTACTGCAAACGAATGCTTCAACGTAAAAGAATGAAACTTGAGCATCCAAGTGGGATTTGTGTACTGATCATTTCTTGAAAGTATCATGAAGATTGGATGAAAAAATATATGTTGAGATTTCAGGAGACTCTAGTGTTTTGGAAGTTTGGCAAAACCTTCAATTTGAGTGTTATTCGCCAGTCCCTGCTTTAGGCTACTTCAAGAGGAAACAAAACTTAGAGATAGAACGTAGAACTAATGTATTGTGTCAAGTTTCAAGAAGCTAGCACAAACCGTGTTTGATTTAGAGTTCGAATGCATCTGTCAATATAGGAGAAAACAGAGTGAAACCTAAAAATTCAAACTGTTACTGCAAACGAATGCTTCAACCTAGGAGAACGAAACTTGGGCATCCAAGTTTGATTGGTGTACTGCTCATTACTTGAAAGTATCATTAAGGTCGGAAGCAAAAATTTATGTTGAGATTTCAGGAGACTCTAGTGTTTTGGACGCCTAACAACGCCTTCCATTGAATGTGTCATTCACCAGTACCTGTTTAAGGCTACATCAAGAGCAAACAAACCTTAGAGATAGAACGTAGAACTACTCTATTGTGTCAAGTTTCAAGAAGCTAGCACAAACCGTGTTTGATTTAGAGTTCTAACTGCATCTGTCAATATAGGAGAAAACAGAGTGAAACCTATAAATTCAAACTGTTACTGCAAAGGAATGCTTCAACGTAAAAGAACGAAACTTGAGCATCCAAGAGGGATTGGGGTACTGATCATTACTTGAAAGTATCATGAAGATTGGATGAAAAAATATATGTTGAGATTTCAGGAGACTCTAGTGTTTTGGAAGTTGGGCAACACCTTCAATATGAGTGTTATTCGCCAGTCCCTCCTTTAGGCTACATCAAGAGGAAACAAACCTTAGAGATAGAACGTAGAACTAATGTATTGTGTCAAGTTTCAAGAAGCTAGCACAAACCGTGTTTGATTTAGAGTTCGAACGCATCTGTCAATATAGTAGAAAACAGAGTGAAAGCTAAAAATTCAAACTGTTACTGCAAACGAATGCTTCAACCTAGGAGAACGAAACTTGGGCATCCAAGTTTTATTGGTGTACTGCTCAGTACTTGAAAGTATCATGAAGGTCGGAAGCAAAAATTTATGTTAAGATTTCAGGAGACTCTAGTGTTTTGGACGCCTAACAACGCCTTCCATTGAATGTGTCATTCACCAGTATCGGCTTAAGGCTACATCAAGAGGAAGCAAACCTTAGAGATAGAACCTAGAACTACTGTATTGTGTCAAGTTTCAAGAAGCTAGCACAAACCGTGATTGACTTAGAGTTCTAACTGCATCTGTCAATATAAGAGAAAACAGAGTGAAACCTAAAAATTCAAACTGTTACTGCAAACGAATGCTTCAACGTAAAAGAACGAAACTTGAGCATCCAAGTGGGATTGGTGTACTGATCATTGCTTGAAAGTATCATGAAGATTGGATGAAAAAATATATGTTGAGATTTCAGGAGACTCTAGTGTTTTGGACGCCTAACAACGCCTTCCATTTAATGTGTCATTCACCAGTATCTGCTGAAGGCTACATCAAGAGGAAACAAACCTTAGAGATAGAACGTAGAACTAATGTATTGTGTCAAGTTTCAAGAAGCTAGCACAAACCGTGTTTGATTTAGAGTTCTAACTGCATCTGTCAATATAGGAGAAAACAGAGTGAAACCTAAAAATTCAAACTGTTACTGCAAACGAATGCTTCAACGTAAAAGAACGAAACGTGAGCATCCAAGTGGGATTGGTGTACTGATCATTACTTGAAAGTATCATGAAGATTGGATGAAGAAATATATGTTGAGATTTCAGGAGACTCTAGTGTTTTGGAAGTTTGGCAACTCCTTTCATTATAAGTGTTATTCGCCAGTCCCTGCTTTAGGCTACATCAAGAGGAAACAAACCTTAGAGATAGAACGTAGAACTCATGTATTGTGTCAGGTTTCAAAAGCTAGCACAAACCGTGTTTGATATAGTTCGAACTGCATCTGTCAATATAGGAGAAAACAGAGTGAAACCTAAAAATTCAAACTGTTACTGCAAACGAATGCTTCAACCTAGGAGAACGAAACTTGGGCATCCAAGTTTGATTGGTGTACTGCTCATTACTTGAAAGTATCATGAAGGTCGGAAGCAAAAATTATGTTGAGATTTCAGGAGAGTCTAGTGTTTTGGCAGCCTAACAACGCCTTTCATTGAATGTGTCATTCACCAGTATCTGCTTAAGGCTACATCAAGAGGAAACAAACCTTAGAGATAGAACGTAGAACTACTGTATTGTGTCAAGTTTCAAGAAGCTAGCACAAACCGTGTTTGATTTAGAGTTCTAACTGCATCTGTCAATATAGGAGAAAACAGAGCGAAACCGAAAAAATTCAAAACTGTTACTGCAAACGAATGCTTCAACGTAAAAGAACGAAACTTGAGCATCCAAGTGGGATTGGTGTACTGATCATTACTTGAAAGTATCATGAAGATTGGATGAAAAAATATATGTTGAGATTTCCAGGAGACTCTAGTGTTTTGGAAGTTTGGCAACCCCTTCAATATGAGTGTTATTCGCCAGTCCCTGCTTTAGGCTACATCAAGAGGAAACAAACCTTAGAGATAGAACGTAGAACTAATGTATTGTGTCAAGTTTTCAAGAAGCTAGCACAAACCGTGTTTGATTTAGAGTTCGAACGCATCTGTCAATATAGTAGAAAACAGAGTGAAAGCTAAAAATTCAAACTGTTACTGCAAACGAATGCTTCAACCTAGGAGAACGAAACTTGGGCATCCAAGTTTGATTGGTGTACTGCTCATTACTTGAAAGTATCATGAAGGTCGGAAGCAAAAATTTTATGTTGAGATTTCAGGAGACTCTAGTGTTTTGGACGCCTAACAACGCCTTCCATTGAATGTGTCATTCACCAGTATCGGCTTAAGGCTACATCAAGAGGAAGCAAACCTTAGAGATAGAACCTAGAACTACTGTATTGTGTCAAGTTTCAAGAAGCTAGCACAAACCGTGATTGACTTAGAGTTCTAACTGCATCTGTCAATATAGGAGAAAACAGAGTGAAACCTAAAAATTCAAACTGTTACTGCAAACGAATGCTTCAACCGTAAAAGAACGAAACTTGAGCATCCAAGTGGGATTGGTGTACTGATCATTGCTTGAAAGTATCATGAAGATTGGATGAAAAAATATATGTTGAGATTTCAGGAGACTCTAGTGTTTTGGACGCCTAACAACGCCTTCCATTTAATGTGTCATTCACCAGTATCTGCTTAAGGCTACATCAAGAGGAAACAAACCTTAGAGATAGAACGTAGAACTAATGTATTGTGTCAAGTTTCAAGAAGCTAGCACAAACCGTGTTTGATTTAGAGTTCTAACTGCATCTGTCAATATAGGAGAAAACAGAGTGAAACCTAAAAATTCAAACTGTTACTGCAAACGAATGCTTCAACGTAAAAGAACGAAACGTGAGCATCCAAGTGGGATTGGTGTACTGATCATTACTTGAAAGTATCATGAAGATTGGATGAAGAAATATATGTTGAGATTTCAGGAGACTCTAGTGTTTTGGAAGTTTGGCAACTCCTTTCATTATAAGTGTTATTCGCCAGTCCCTGCTTTAGGCTACATCAAGAGGAAACAAACCTTAGAGATAGAACGTAGAACTCATGTATTGTGTCAGGTTTCAAAAGCTAGCACAAACCGTGTTTGATATAGTTCGAACTGCATCTGTCAATATAGGAGAAAACAGAGTGAAACCTAAAAATTCAAACTGTTACTGCAAACGAATGCTTCAACCTAGGAGAACGAAACTTGGGCATCCAAGTTTGATTGGTGTACTGCTCATTACTTGAAAGTATCATGAAGGTCGGAAGCAAAAATTTATGTTGAGATTTCAGGAGAGTCTAGTGTTTTGGCAGCCTAACAACGCCTTTCATTGAATGTGTCATTCACCAGTATCTGCTTAAGGCTACATCAAGAGGAAACAAACCTTAGAGATAGAACGTAGAACTACTGTATTGTGTCAAGTTTCAAGAAGCTAGCACAAACCGTGTTTGATTTAGAGTTCTAACTGCATCTGTCAATATAGGAGAAAACAGAGCGAAACCGAAAAAATTCAAACTGTTACTGCAAACGAATGCTTCAACGTAAAAGAACGAAACTTGAGCATCCAAGTGGGATTGGTGTACTGATCATTACTTGAAAGTATCATGAAGATTGGATGAAAAAATATATGTTGAGATTTCAGGAGACTCTAGTGTTTTGGAAGTTTGGCAACCCCTTCAATATGAGTGTTATTCGCCAGTCCCTGCTTTAGGCTACATCAAGAGGAAACAAACCTTAGAGATAGAACGTAGAACTAATGTATTGTGTCAAGTTTCAAGAAGCTAGCACAAACCGTGTTTGATTTAGAGTTCGAACGCATCTGTCAATATAGTAGAAAACAGAGTGAAAGCTAAAAATTCAAACTGTTACTGCAAACGAATGCTTCAACCTAGGAGAACGAAACTTGGGCATCCAAGTTTGATTGGTGTACTGCTCATTACTTGAAAGTATCATGAAGGTCGGAAGCAAAAATTTATGTTGAGATTTCAGGAGACTCTAGTGTTTTGGACGCCTAACAACGCCTTCCATTGAATGTGTCATTCACCAGTATCGGCTTAAGGCTACATCAAGAGGAAGCAAACCTTAGAGATAGAACCTAGAACTACTGAATTGTGTCAAGTTTCAAGAAGCTAGGACAAACCGTGATTGACTTAGAGTTCTAACTGCATCTGTCAATATAGGAGAAAACAGAGTGAAACCTAAAAATTCAAACTGTTACTGCAAACGAATGCTTCAACGTAAAAGAACGAAACTTGAGCATCCAAGTGGGATTGGTGTACTGATCATTGCTTGAAAGTATCATGAAGATTGGATGAAAAAATATATGTTGAGATTTCAGGAGACTCTAGTGTTTTGGACGCCTAACAACGCCTTCCATTTAATGTGTCATTCACCAGTATCTGCTTAAGGCTACATCAAGAGGAAACAAACCTTAGAGATAGAACGTAGAACTAATGTATTGTGTCAAGTTTCAAGAAGCTAGCACAAACCGTGTTTGATTTAGAGTTCTAACTGCATCTGTCAATATAGGAGAAAACAGAGTGAAACCTAAAAATTCAAACTGTTACTGCAAACGAATGCTTCAACGTAAAAGAACGAAACTTGAGCATCCAAGTGGGATTGGTGTACTGATCATTACTTGAAAGTATCATGAAGATTGGATGAAGAAATATATGTTGAGATTTCAGGAGACTCTAGTGTTTTGGAAGTTTGGCAACTCCTTTCATTATAAGTGTTATTCGCCAGTCCCTGCTTTAGGCTACATCAAGAGGAAACAAACCTTAGAGATAGAACGTAGAACTCATGTATTGTGTCAAGTTTCAAAAGCTAGCACAAACCGTGTTTGATATAGTTCGAACTGCATCTGTCAATATAGGAGAAAACAGAGTGAAACCTAAAAATTCAAACTGTTACTGCAAACGAATGCTTCAACCTAGGAGAACGAAAGTTGGGCATCCAAGTTTGATTGGTGTACTGCTCATTACTTGAATGTATCATGAAGGTCGGAAGCAAAAATTTATGTTGAGATTTCAGGAGAGTCTAGTGTTTTGGCAGCCTAACAACGCCTTTCATTGAATGTGTCATTCACCAGTATTGCTTAAGGCTACATCAAGAGGAAACAAACCTTAGAGATAGAACGTAGAACTACTGTATTGTGTCAAGTTTCAAGAAGCTAGCACAAACCGTGTTTGATTTAGAGTTCTAACTGCATCTGTCAATATAGGAGAAAACAGAGCGAAACCGAAAAAATTCAAACTGTTACTGCAAACGAATGCTTCAACGTAAAAGAACGAAACTTGAGCATCCAAGTGGGATTGGTGTACTGATCATTACTTGAAAGTATCATGAAGATTGGATGAAAAAATATATGTTGAGATTTCAGGAGACTCTAGTGTTTTGGAAGTTTGGCAACCCCTTCAATATGAGTGTTATTCGCCAGTCCCTGCTTTAGGCTACATCAAGAGGAAACAAACCTTAGAGATAGAACGTAGAACTAATGTATTGTGTCAAGTTTCAAGAAGCTAGCACAAACCGTGTTTGATTTAGAGTTCGAACGCATCTGTCAATATAGTAGAAAACAGAGTGAAAGCTAAAAATTCAAACTGTTACTGCAAACGAATGCTTCAACCTAGGAGAACGAAACTTGGGCATCCAAGTTTGATTGGTGTACTGCTCATTACTTGAAAGTATCATGAAGGTCGGAAGCAAAAATTTATGTTGAGATTTCAGGAGACTCTAGTGTTTTGGACGCCTAACAACGCCTTCCATTGAATGTGTCATTCACCAGTATCGGCTTAAGGCTACATCAAGAGGAAGCAAACCTTAGAGATAGAACCTAGAACTACTGTATTGTGTCAAGTTTCAAGAAGCTAGCACAAACCGTGATTGACTTAGAGTTCTAACTGCATCTGTCAATATAAGAGAAAACAGAGTGAAACCTAAAAATTCAAACTGTTACTGCAAACGAATGCTTCAACGTAAAAGAACGAAACTTGAGCATCCAAGTGGGATTGGTGTACTGATCATTGCTTGAAAGTATCATGAAGATTGGATGAAAAAATATATGTTGAGATTTCAGGAGACTCTAGTGTTTTGGACGCCTAACAACGCCTTCCATTTAATGTGTCATTCACCAGTATCTGCTTAAGGCTACATCAAGAGGAAACAAACCTTAGAGATAGAACGTAGAACTAATGTATTGTGTCAAGTTTCAAGAAGCTAGCACAAACCGTGTTTGATTTAGAGTTCTAACTGCATCTGTCAATATAGGAGAAAACAGAGTGAAACCTAAAAATTCAAACTGTTACTGCAAACGAATGCTTCAACGTAAAAGAACGAAACGTGAGCATCCAAGTGGGATTGGTGTACTGATCATTACTTGAAAGTATCATGAAGATTGGATGAAGAAATATATGTTGAGATTTCAGGAGACACTAGTGTTTTGGAAGTTTGGCAACTCCTTTCATTATAAGTGTTATTCGCCAGTCCCTGCTTTAGGCTACATCAAGAGGAAACAAACCTTAGAGATAGAACGTAGAACTCATGTATTGTGTCAGGTTTCAAAAGCTAGCACAAACCGTGTTTGATATAGTTCGAACTGCATCTGTCAATATAGGAGAAAACAGAGTGAAACCTAAAAATTCAAACTGTTACTGCAAACGAATGCTTCAACCTAGGAGAACGAAACTTGGGCATCCAAATTTGATTGGTGTACTGCTCATTACTTGACAGTATCATGAAGGTCGGAAGCAAAAATTTATGTTGAGATTTCAGGAGAGTCTAGTGTTTTGGCAGCCTAACAACGCCTTTCATTGAATGTGTCATTCACCAGTATCTGCGTAAGGCTACATCAAGAGGAAACAAACCTTAGAGATAGAACATAGAACTACTGTATTGTGTCAAGTTTCAAGAAGCTAGCACAAACCTTGTTTGATTTAGAGTTCTAATTGCATCTGTCAATATAGGAGAAAACAGAGTGAAACCTAAAAATTCAAACTGTTACTGCAAACGAATGCTTCAACGTAAAAGAACGAAACTTGAGCATCCAAGTGGGATTGGTGTACTGATCATTACTTGAAAGTATCATGAAGATTGGATGAAAAAATATATGTTGAGATTTCAGGAGACTCTAGTGTTTTGGAAGTTTGGCAACTCCTTTCATTATAAGTGTTATTCGCCAGTCCCTGCTTTAGGCTACATCAAGAGGAAACAAAACTTAGAGATAGAACGTAGAACTAATGTATTGTGTCAAGTTTCATGAAGCTAGCACAAACCGTGTTTGATATAGTTCGAAGTGCATCTGTCAATATAGAAGAAAACAGAGTGAAACCTAAAAATTCAACCTGTTACTGCAAACGAATGCTTCAACCTAGGAGAACGAAACTTGGGCATCCAAGTTTGATTGGTGTACTGCTCATTACTTGAAAGTATCATGAAGGTCATAAGCAAAAATTTATGTTGAGATTTCAGGAGACTCTAGTGTTTTGGACGCCTAACAACGCCTTCCATTGAATGTGTCATTCACCAGTATCTGCTTAAGGCTACATCAAGAGGAAAAAAACCTTAGAGATAGAACGTAGAACTAATGTATTGTGTCAAGTTTCAAGAAGCTAGCACAAACCGTGTTTGTTATAGTTCGAACTACATCTGTCAATATAGGAGAAAATAGAGTGAAACCTAAAAATTCAAACTGTTACTGCAAACCAATGCTTCAACATAGGAGAACGAAACTTGGGCATCCAAGATTGATTGGTGTATTGCTCATTACTTGAAAGTATCATGAAGGTCAGAAGCAAAAATTTATGTTGAGATTTCAAGAGACTCTAGAGTTTTGGCAGACTAACAACGCCTTTCATTGAATGTGTCATTCACCAGTATCTCCTTAAGGCTACATCAAGAGGAAACAAACCTTAGAGATAGAACGTAGAACTACTGTATTGTGTCAAGTTTCAAGAAGCTAGCACAAACCGTGTTTGATTTAGAGTTCTAACTGCATCTGTCAATATAGGAGAAAACAGAGTGAAACCTAAAAATTCAAACTGTTACTGCAAACGAATGCTTCAACGTAAAAGAATGAAACTTGAGCATCCAAGTGGGATTGGTGTACTGATCATTACTTGAAAGTATCATGAAGATTGGATGAAAAAATATATGTTGTGATTTCAGGAGACTCTAGTGTTTTGGAAGTTTGGCAACCCCTTCAATATGAGTGTTATTCGCCAGTCCCTGCTTTAGGCTACATCAAGAGGAAACAAACCTTAGAGATAGAACGTAGAACTAATGTATTGGGTCAAGTTTCAAGAAGCTAGCACAAACCGTGTTTGATATAGTTCGAACTGCATCAGTCAATATAGGAGAAAACAGAGTGAAACCTAAAAATTCAAACTGTTACTGCAAACGAATGCTTCAACCTAGGAGAACGAAACTTGGGCATCCAAGTTTGATTGGTGTACTGCTCATTACTTGAAAGTATCATGATGTTCGGAAGCAAAAATTTATGTTGAGATTTCAGGAGACTCTAGTGTTTTGGACGCCTAACAACGCCTTCCATTGAATGTGTCATTCACCAGTACCTGCTTAAGGCTACATCAAGAGGAAACAAACCTTAGAGATACAACGTAGAACTACTGTATTGTGTCAAGTTTCAAGAAGCTAGCACAAACCGTGTTTGATTTAGAGTTCGAACGCATCTGTCAATATTGTAGAAAACAGAGTGAAACCTAAAAATTCAAACTGTTACTGCAAACCAATGCTTCAACCTAGGAGAACGACAGTTGGGCATCCAAGTTTGATTGGTGTACTGCTCATTACTTGAAAGTATCATGAAGGTCGGAAGCAAAAATTTATGTTGAGATTTCAGGAGACTCTAGTGTTTTTGCCGCCTAACAACGCCGTTCATTGAATGTGTCATTCACCAGGATCTGCGTAAGGCTACATCAAGAGGAAGCAAACCTTAGAGATAGAACCTAGAACTACTGTATTGTGTCAAGTTTCAAGAAGCTAGCACAAACCGTGTTTGATTTAGAGTTCTAACTGCATCTGTCAATATAGGAGAAAACAGAGTGAAACCTAAAAATTCAAACTGTTACTGCAAACGAATGCTTCAACGTAAAAGAACGAAACTTGAGCATCCAAGTGGGATTGGTGTACTGATCATTACTTGAAAATATCATGAAGATTGGATGTAAAAATATATGTTGAGATTTCAGGAGACTCTAGTGTCTTGGATGTTTGGCAACTCCTTTCATTATAAGTGTTATTCGCCAGTCCCTGCTTTAGGCTACATCAAGAGGAAACAAACCTTAGAGAGAGAACGTAGAACTAATATATTGTGTCAAGTTGCAAGAAGCTAGCACAAACCGTGTATGATTTAGAGTTCGAACGCATCTGTCAATATAGTAGAAAACAGAGTGAAACCTAAAAATTCAAACTGTTACTGCAAACGAATGCTTCAACCTAGGAGAACGAAACTTGGGCATCCAAGTTTGATTGGTTCACTGCTCATTACTTGAAAGTATCATGAAGGTCGGAAGCAAAAATTTATGTTGAGATTTCAGGAGACTAGTGTTTTGGCCACCTAACAACGCCTTTCATTGAATGTGTCATTCACCAGTATCTGCTTAAGGCTACATCAAGAGGAAACAAACCTCAGAGATAGAACGTAGAACTACTGTATTGTGTCAAGTTTCAAGAAGCTAGCACAAACCGTGTTTGATTTAGAGTTCTAACTGCATCTGTCAATATAGGAGAAAACAGAGTGAAAACTAAAAATTCAAACTGTTACTGCAAACGATTGCTTCAACCTAGGAGAACGAAACTTGGGCATCCATGTTTGATTGTTGTACTGCTCATTACTTGAAAGTATCATGAAGGTCGGAAGCAAAAATTTATGTTGAGATTTCAGGAGAGTCTAGTGTTTTGGAAGCCTAAAAACGCCTTTCAATGAATGTGTCATTCAACAGTATCTGCTTAAGGCTACATCAAGAGGAAACAAACCTTAGAAATAGAACGTAGAACTACTGTATTGTGTCAAGTTTCAAGAAGCTAGCACAAACCGTGTTTGATTTAGAGTTCTAACTGCATCTGTCAATATAGGAGAAAACAGAGTGAAACCTAAAAATTCAAACTGTTACTGCAAACGAATGCTTCAAACTAGGAGAACGAAACTTGGGCATCCAAGTTTGATTGGTGTACTGCTCATTACTTGAAAGTATCATGATGTTCGGAAGCAAAAATTTATGTTGAGATTTCAGGAGAGTCTAGTGTTTTGGCCGCCTAACAACGCCTTTCATTGAATGTGTCATTCACCAGTATCTGCTTAAGGCTACATCAAGAAGAAACAAACCTTAGAGACAGAACGTAGAACTACTGTATTGTGTCAAGTTTCAAGAAGCTAGCACAAACCGTGTTTGATTTAGGGTTCTAACTGCATCTGTCAATATAGGAGAAAACAGAGTGAAACCTACAAATTCAAACTGTTACTGCATACGAATGCTTCAACGTAAAAGAACGAAACTTGAGCATCCAAGTGGAATTGGTGTACTGATCATTACATGAAAGTATCATGAAGATTGGATGAAAAAATATATGTTGAGATTTCAGGAGACTCTAGTGTTTTGGAAGTTTGGCAACTCATTTCATTATGAGTGTTATTCGCCAGTCCCTGCTTTAGGCTACATCAAGAGGAATCAAAACTTAGAGATAGAACGTAGAACTAATGTATTGTGTCAAGTTTCAAGAAGCTAGCACAAACCGTGTTTGATATAGTTCGAACTGCATCTGTCAATATACGAGAAAACAGAGTGAAACCTAAAAATTCAAACTGTTACTGCAAACGAATGCTTCAACCTAGGAGAACGAAACTTGGGCATCCAAGTTTGATTGGTGTACTGCTCATTACTTGAAAGTATCATGAAGGTCGGAAGCAAAAATTTATGTGAGATTTCAGGAGACTCTAGTGTTTTGGACGCCTAACAACGCCTTCCATTGAATGTGTCATTCACCAGTATCTGCTTAAGGCTACATCAAGAGGAAAAAAACCTTAGAGATAGAACGTAGAACTACTGTATTGTGTCACGTTTCAAGAAGCTAGCACAAACCGTGTTTGATTTAGAGTTCTAACTGCATCTGTCAATATAGGAGAAAACAGAGTGAAACCTGAAACTCAAACTGTTACTGCAAACGAATGCTTCAACGTAAAAGAACGAAACTTGAGCATCCAAGTGGGATTGGTGTACTGATCATTACTTGAAAGTATCATGAAGATTGGATGAAAAAATATATGTTGAGTTTTCAGGAGACTCTAGTGTTTTGGAAGTTTGGCAACCCCTTCAATATGAGTGTTATTCGCCAGTCCCTGCTTTAGGCTACATCAAGGGGAAACAAACCTTAGAGATAGAACGTAGAACTAATGTATTGTGTCAAGTTTCAAGAAGCTAGCACAAACCGTGTTTTTATATAGTTCGAACTACATCTGTCAATATAGAAGAAAATAGAGTGAAACCTAAAAATTCAAACTGTTACTGCAAACCAATGCTTCAACATAGGAGAACGAAACTTGGGCATCCAAGTTTGATTGGTGTATTGCTCATTACTAGAAAGTATCATGAAGGTCAGAAGCAAAAATTTATGTTGAGATTTCAAGAGACTCTAGAGTTTTGGCAGACTAACAACGCCTTTCATTGAATGTGTCATTCACCAGTATCTGCTTAAGGCTACATCAAGAGGAAACAAACCTTAGAGATAGAACGTAGAACTACTGTATTGTGTCAAGTTTCAAGAAGCTAGCAAAAACCGTGTTTGATTTAGAGTTCTAACTGCATCTGTCAATATAGGAGAAAACAGAGTGAAACCTAAAAATTCAAACTGTTACTGCAAACGAATGCTTCAACGTAAAAGAATGAAACTTGAGCATCCAAGTGGGATTGGTGTACTGATCATTACTTGAAAGTATCATGAAGATTGGATGAAAAAAATATATGTTGAGATTTCAGGAGACTCTAGTGTTTTGGAAGTTTGGCAACCCCTTCAATATCAGTGTTATTCGCCATTCCCTGTTTTAGGCTACATCAAGAGGAACAAACCTTAGAGATAGAACGTAGAACTAATGTATTGTGTCAAGTTTCAAGAAGCTAGCACAAACCGTGTTTGATATAGTTCGAACTGCATCAGTCAATATAGGAGAAAACAGAGTGAAACCTAAAAATTCAAACTGTTACTGCAAACGAATGCTTCAACGTAAAAGAATGAAACTTGAGCATCCAAGTGGGATTGGTGTACTGATCATTACTTGAAAGTATCATGAAGATTGGATGAAAAAATATATGTTGAGATTTCAGGAGACTCTAGTGTTTTGGAAGTTTGGCAACCCCTTCAATATCAGTGTTATTCGCCATTCCCTGTTTTAGGCTACATCAAGAGGAAACAAACCTTAGAGATAGAACGTAGAACTAATGTATTGTGTCAAGTTTCAAGAAGCTAGCACAAACCGTGTTTGATATAGTTCGAACTGCATCAGTCAATATAGGAGAAAACAGAGTGAAACCTAAAAATTCAAACTGTTACTGCAAACGAATGCTTCAACCTAGGAGAACGAAACTTGGGCATCCAAGTTTGATTGGTTCACTGCTCATTACTTGAAAGTATCATGAAGGTCGGAAGCAAAAATTTATGTTGAGATTTCAGGAGACTAGTGTTTTGGCCGCCTAACAACGCCTTTCATTGAATGTGTCATTCACCAGTATCTGCTTAAGGCTACATCAAGAGGAAACAAACCTCAGAGATAGAACGTAGAACTACTGTATTGTGTCAAGTTTCAAGAAGCTAGCACAAACCATGTTTGATTTAGAGTTCTAACTGCATCTGTCAATATAGGAGAAAACAGACTGAAACCTAAAATTTCAAACTGTTACTGCAAACGAATGCTTCAACGTAAAAGAACGAAACTTGAGCATCCAAGTGGGATTGGTGTACTGATCATTACTTTAAAGTATCATGAAGATTGGATGAAAAAATATATGTTGAGATTTCAGGAGACTCTAGTGTTTTGGAAGTTTGGCAACTCTTTTCATTATAAGTGCTATTCGCCAGTCCCTGCTTTAGGCTACATCAAGAGCAAACAAACCTTAGAGATAGAACGTAGAACTAATGTATTGTGTCAAGTTTCAAGAAGCTAGCACAAACCGTGTTTGATATAGTTCGAACTGCATCTGTCAATATAGGAGAAACAGAGTGAAATCTAAAAATTCAAACTGTTACTGCAAACGAATGCTTCAACTTAGGAGAACGAAACTTGGGCACCCAAGTTTGATTGGTGTACTGCTCATTACTTGAAAGTATCATGAAGGTCGGAAGCAAAAATTTATGTTGAGATTTCAGGAGAATCTAGTGTTTTGGCGGCCTAACAACGCCTTTCATTGAATGTGTCATTCACCAGTATCTGCTTAAGGCTACATCAAGAGGAAACAAACCTTAGAGATAGAACGTAGAACTATTGTATTGTGTCAAGTTTCAAGAAGCTAGCACAAACCGTGTTTGATTTAGAGTTCTAACTGCATCTGTCAATATAGGAGAAAACAGAGTGAAACCTAAAAATTCAAACTGTTACTGCAAACGAATGCTTCAACGTAAAAGAACGAAACTTGAGCATCCAACTGGGATTGGTATACTGATCATTACTTGAAAGTATCATGAAGATTGGATGAAAAAATATATGTTGAGATTTCAGGAGACTCTAGTGTTTTTGGAAGTTTGGCAACCCCTTCAATATGAGTGTTATTCTCCAGTCCCTGCTTTAGGCTACATCAAGAGGAAACAAACCTTAGAGATAGAACGTAGAACTAATGTATTGTGTGAAGTTTCAAGAAGCTAGCACAAACCGTGTTTGATTTATAGTTCGAACGCATCTGTCAATATAGTAGAAAACAGAGTGAAACCTAAAAATTCAAACTGTTACTGCAAACGAATGCTTCAACCTAGGAGAACGAAACTTGGGCATCCAAGTTTGATTGGTGTACTGCTCATTACTTGAAATTATCATGAAGGTCGGAAGCAAAAATTTATGTTGAGATTTCAGGAGACTCTAGTGCTTTGGCCGCCTAACAATGCTTTTCATTGAATATGTCATTCACCAGTATCTGCTTAAGGCTACTTCAAGAGGAAACAAACCTTAGAGATAGAACGTAGAACTACTTTATTGTGTCAAGTTTTAAGAAGCTAGCACAAACCGTGTTTGATTTAGAGTTCTAACTGCATCTGTCAATATAGGAGAAAACAGAGTGAAACCTAAAAATTCAAACTGTTACTGCAAACGAATGCTTCAACGTAAAAGAACGAAACTTGAGCATCCAAGTGGGATTGGTGTACTGATCATTACTTGAAAGTATCATGAAGATTGGATGAAAAAATATATGTTGAGATTTCAGGAGACTCTAGTGTTTTGGAAGTTTGGCAACTCCTTTCATTATAAGTGCTATTCGCCAGTCCCTGCTTTAGGCTACATCAAGAGGAAACAAACCTTAGAAATAGAACGTAGAACTAATGTATTGTGTCAAGTTTCAAGAAGCTACCACAAACTGTGTTTGATATAGTTCGAACTGCATCTGTCAATATATGAGAAAACAGAGTGAAACCGAAAAATTCAAACTGTTACTGCAATCGAATGCTTCAACCTAGGAGACCGAAACTTGGGCATCCAAGTTTGATTGGTGTACTGCTCATTACTTGAAAGTATCATGAAGGTCGGAAGCAAAAATTTATGTTGAGATTTCAGGAGACTCTAGTGTTTTGGCCTCCTAACAACACCTTTCATTGAATGTGTCATTCACCAGTATCTGCTTAAGGCTACATCAAGAGGAAACAAACCTTAGAGATAGAACGTAGAACTAATGTATTGTGTCAAGTTTCAAGAAGCTAGCACAAACCGTGTTTGATATAGTTCGAACTGCATCTGTCAATATACGAGAAAACAGAGTGAAACCTAAAAATTCAAACTGTTACTGCAAACGATTGCTTCAACCTAGGAGAACGAAACTTGGGCATCCATGTTTGATTGTTGTACTGCTCATCACTTGAAAGTATCATGAAGGTCGGAAGCAAAAATTTATGTTGAGATTTCAGGAGAGTCTAGTGTTTTGGAAGCCTAACAACGTTTTTCAATGAATGTGTCATTCACCAGTATCTGCTTAAGGCTACATCAAGAGGAAACAAACCTTAGAGATAGAACGTAGAACTACTGTATTGTGTCAGGTTTCAAGAAGCTAGCACAAACCGTGTTTGATTTAGAGTTCTAACTGCATCTGTCAGTATAGGAGAAAACAGAGTGAAACCTAAAAATTCAAACTGTTACTGCAAACGAATGCTTGAACGTAAAAGAATGAAACTTTAGCATCCCAGTGGGATTGGTGTACTGATCATTACTTGAAAGTATCATGACGATTGAATGAAAAAATATATGTTGAGATTTCAGGAGACTCTAGTGTTTCGGAAGTTTGGCAACCCCTTCAATATGAGTGTTATTCACCAGTCCCTGCTTTAGTCTACATCAAGAGGAAAACAACGTTAGAGATAGAACGTAGAACTAATGTATTGTGTCAAGTTTCAAGAAGCTAGCACAAACCGTGTTTGATTTAGAGTTCGAACGCATCTGTCAATATAGTAGAAAACAGAGTGAAACCTAAAAATTCAAACTGTTACTGCAAACGAATGCTTCAACCTAGGAGAACGAAACTTGGGCATCCAAGTTTGATTGGTGTACTGCTCATTACTTGAAAGTATCATGAAGTTCGGAAGCAAAAATTTATGTTGAGATTTCAGGAGAGTCTAGTGTTTTGGCCGCCTAACAACGCCTTTCATTGAATGTGTCATTCACCAGTATCTGCTTAAGGCTACATCAAGAGGAAACAAACCTTAGAGATAGAACGTAGAACTACTGTATTGTGTCAAGTTTCAAGAAGCTAGCACAAACCGTGTTTGATTTAGAGTTCTAACTGCATCTGTCAATATAGGAGAAAACAGAGTGAAACCTAAAAATTCAAACTGTTACTGCAAACGAATGCTTCAACGTAAAAGAACGAAACTTGAGCATCCAAGTGGAATTGGTGTACTGATCATTACTTGAAAGTATCATGAAGATTGGATGAAAAAATATATGTTGAGATTTCAGGAGACTCTAGTGTTTTGGAAGTTTGGCAACTCCTTTCATTATGAGTGTTATTCGCCAGTCCCTGCTTTAGGCTACATCAAGAGGAAACAAAACTTAGAGTTAGAACGTAGAACTAATGTATTGTGTCAAGTTTCAAGAAGCTAGCACAAACCGTGTTTGATATAGTTCGAACTGCATCTGTCAATATACGAGAAAACAGAGTGAAACCTAAAAATTCAAACTGTTACTGCAAACGAATGCTTCAACCTAGGAGAACGAAACTTGGGCATCCAAGTTTGATTGGTGTACTGCTCATTACTTGAAAGTATCACGAAGGTCGGAAGCAAAAATTTATGTTGAGATTTAGGAGAGTCTAGTGTTTTGGCCGCCTAAGAACGCCTTTCATTGAATGTGTCATTCACCAGTATCTGCTTAAGGCTACATCAAGAGGAAAACAACCTTAGAGATAGAACGTAGAACTACTGTATTGTGTCAAGTTTCAAGAAGCTAGCACAAACCGTGTTTGATTTAGAGTTCGAACGCATCTGTCAATATAGGAGAAAACAGAGTGAAACCTAAAAATTCAACCTGTTACTGCAAACGAATGCTTCAACGTAAAAGAACGAAACTTGAGCATCCAAGTGGGATTGGTGTACTGATCATTACTTGAAAGTATCATGAAGATTGGATGAAAAAATATATGTTGAGATTTCAGGGGACTCTAGTGTTTTGGAAATTTGGCAACTCCTTTCATTATGAGTGTTATTCGCCAGTGCCTGCTTTAGGCTACATCAAGAGGAAAGAAACCTTAGAGATAGAACGTAGAACTAATGTATTGTGTCAAGTTTCAAGAAGCTAGCACAAACCGTGTTTGACATAGTTCTAACTGCATCTGTCAATATACGAGAAAACAGAGTGAAACCTAAAAATTCAAACTGTTACTGCAAACGATTGCTTCAACCTAGGAGAACGAAACTTGGGCATCCATGTTTGATTGTTGTACTGATCATTACTTGAAAGTATCATGAAGGTCGGAAGCAAAAATTTATGTTGAGATTTCAGGAGAGTCTAGTGTTTTCGCAGCCTAACAACGCCTTTCATTGAATGTGTCATTCACCAGTATCTGCTTAAGGCTACATCAAGAGGAAACAAACCTTAGAGATAGAACGTAGAACTACTGTATTGTGTCAAGTTTCAAGAAGCTAGCACAAACCATGTTTGATTTAGAGTTCTAACTGCATCTGTCAATATAGGAGAAAACAGAGTGAAACCTAAAAATTCAAACTGTTACTGCAAACGAATGCTTGAACGTAAAAGAATGAAACTTGAGCATCCAAGTGGGATTGGTGTACTGATCATTACTTGAAAGTATCATGACGATTGGATGAAAAAATATATGTTGAGATTTCAGGAGACTCTAGTGTTTCGGAAGTTTGGCAACCCCTTCAATATGAGTGTTATTCGCCAGTCCCTGCTTTAGTCTACATCAAGAGGAAAACAACGTTAGAGATAGAACGTAGAACTAATGTATTGTGTCAAGTTTCAAGAAGCTATCACAAACCGTGTTTGATTTAGAGTTCGAAGTGCATCTGTCAATATAGTAGAAAACAGAGTGAAACCTAAAAATTCAAACTGTTACTGCAAACGAATGCTTCAACCTAGGAGAACGAAACTTGGGCATCCAAGTTTGATTGGTGTACTGCTCATTACTTGAAAGTATCATGAAGTTCGGAAGCAAAAATTTATGTTGAGATTTCAGGAGACTCTAGGGTTTTGGCCGCCTAACAATGCCTTTCATTGAATGTGTCATTCACCAGTATCTGCTTAAGGCTACATCAAGAGGAAACAAACCTTAGAGATAGAACGTAGAACTACTGTATTGTGTCAAGTTTCAAGAAGCTAGCACAAACCGTGTTTGATTTAGAGTTCTAACTGCATCTGTCAATATAGGAGAAAACAGAGTGAAACCTAAAAATTCAAACTGTTACTGCAAACGAATGCTTGAACGTAAAAGAATGAAACTTGAGCATCCAAGTGGGATTGGTGTACTGATCATTACTTGAAAGTATCATGACGATTGGATGAAAAAATATATGTTGAGATTTCAGGAGACTCTAGTGTTTCGGAAGTTTGGCAACCCCTTCAATATGAGTGTTATTCGCCAGTCCCTGCTTTAGTCTACATCAAGAGGAAAACAACGTTAGAGATAGAACGTAGAACTAATGTATTGTGTCACGTTTCAAGAAGCTAGCACAAACCGTGTTTGATTTAGAGTTCGAACGCATCTGTCAATATAGTAGAAAACAGAGTGAAACATAAAAATTCAAACTGTTACTGCAAACGAATGCTTCAACCTAGCAGAACGAAACTTGGGCATCCAAGTTTGATTGGTGTACTGCTCATTACTTGAAAGTATCATGAAGTTCGGAAGCAAAAAATTAAGTTGAGATTTCAGGAGACTCTAGTGTTTTGGAAGTTTGGCAACTCCTTTCATTATGAGTGTTATTCGCCAGTCCCTGCTTTAGGCTACAATTAGAGGAAACAAACCTTAGAGATAGAACGTAGAGCTAATGTATTGTGTCAAGTTTCAAGAAGCTAGCACAAACCGTGTTTGATATAGTTCGAACTGCATCTGTCAATATACGAGAAAACAGAGTGAAACCTAAAAATTCAAACTATTACTGCAAACGAATGCTTCAACCTAAGAGAACGAAACTTGGGCATCCAAGTTTGATTGGTGTACTGCTCATTACTTGAAAGTATCACGAAGGTCGGAAGCAAAAATTTATGTTGAGATTTCAGGAGAGTCTAGTGTTTTGGAAGCCTAACAACGCCTTTCATTGAATGTGTCATTCACCAGTATCTGCTTAAGGCTACATCAAGAGGAAACAAACCTTAGATATAGAACGTAGAACTAATGTATTGTGTCAAGTTTCAAGAAGCTAGCACAAACCGTGTTTGATTTAGAGTTCGAACGCATCTGTCAATATAGGAGAAAACAGAGTGAAACCTAAAAATTCAACCTGTTACTGCAAACGAATGCTTCAACGTAAAAGAACGAAACTTGAGCATCCAAGTGGGATTGGTGTACTGATCATTACTTGAAAGTATCATGAAGATTGGATGAAAAAATATATGTTGAGATTTCAGGGGACTCTAGTGTTTTGGAAATTTGGCAACTCCTTTCATAATGAGTGTTATTCGCCAGTGCCTGCTTTAGGCTACATCAAGAGGAAACAAACCTTAGAGATAGAACGTAGAACTAATGTATTGTGTCAAGTTTCAAGAAGCTAGCACAAACCGTGTTTGACATAGTTCTAACTGCATCTGTCAATATACGAGAAAACAGAGTGAAACTTAAAAATTCAAACTGTTACTGCAAACGATTGCTTCAACCTAGGAGAACGAAACTTGGGCATCCATGTTTGATTGTTGTACTGATCATTACTTGAAAGTATCATGAAGGTCGGAAGCAAAAATTTATGTTGAGATTTCAGCAGAGTCTAGTGTTTTGGAAGCCTAACAACGCCTTTCATTGAATGTGTCATTCACCAGTATCTGCTTAAGGCTACATCAAGAGGAAACAAACCTTAGAGATAGAACGTAGAACTACTGTATTGTGTCAAGTTTCAAGAAGCTAGCACAAACCGTGTTTGATTTAGAGTTCTAACTGCATCTGTCAATATAGGAGAAAACAGAGTGAAACCTAAAAATTCAAACTGTTACTGCAAACGAATGCTTGAACGTAAAAGAATGAAACTTGAGCATCCAAGTGGGATTGGTGTACTGATCATTACTTGAATGTATCATGACGATTGGATGAAAAAATATATGTTGAGATTTCAGGAGACTCTAGTGTTTCGGAAGTTTGGCAACCCCTTCAATATGAGTGTTATTCGCCAGTCCCTGCTTTAGTCTACATCAAGAGGAAAACAACGTTAGAGATAGAACGTAGAACTAATGTATTGTGTCAAGTTTCAAGAAGCTAGCACAAACCGTGTTTGATTTAGAGTTCGAACGCATCTGTCAATATAGTAGAAAACAGAGTGAAACCTAAAAATTCAAACTGTTACTGCAAACGAATGCTTCAACCTAGGAGAACGAAACTTGGGCATCCAAGTTTGATTGGTGTACTGCTCATTACTTGAAAGTATCATGAAGTTCGGAAGCAAAAATTTATGTTGAGATTTCAGAAGACTCTAGTATTTTGGCCGCCTAACAACGCCTTTCATTGAATGTGTCATTCACCAGTATCTGCTTAAGGCTACATCAAGAGGAAACAAACCTTAGAGATAGAACGTAGAACTACTGTATTGTGTCAAGTTTCAAGAAGCTAGCACAAACCGTGTTTGATTTAGAGTTCTAACTGCATCTGTCAATATAGGAGAAAACAGAGTGAAACCTAAAAATTCAAACTGTTACTGCAAACGAATGCTTGAACGTAAAAGAATGAAACTTGAGCATCCAAGTGGGATTGGTGTACTGATCATTACTTGAAAGTATCATGACGATTGGATGAAAAAATATATGTTGAGATTTCAGGAGACTCTAGTGGTTCGGAAGTTTGGCAACCCCTTCAATATGAGTGTTATTCACCAGTCTCTGCTTTAGGCTACATCAAGAGGAAAACAACCTTAGAGAAAGAACGTAGAACTAATGTATTGTGTCAAGTTTCAAGAAGCTAGCACAAACCGTGTTTGATTTAGAGTTCGAACGCATCTGTCAATATAGGAGAAAACAGAGTGAAACCTAAAAATTCAACCTGTTACTGCAAACGAATGCTTCAACGTAAAAGAACGAAACTTGAGCATCCAAGTGGGATTGGTGTACTGATCATTACTTGAAAGTATCATGAAGATTGGATGAAAAAATATATGTTGAGATTTCAGGAGACTCTAGTGTTTTCGAAATTTGGCAACTCCTTTCATTTTGAGTGTTATTCGCCAGTGCCTGCTTTAGGCTACATCAAGAGGAAACAAACCTTAGAGATAGAACGTAGAACTAATGTATTGTGTCAAGTTTCAAGAAGCTAGCACAAACCGTGTTTGACATAGTTCGAACTGCATCTGTCAATATACGAGAAAACAGAGTGAAACCTAAAAATTCAAACTGTTACTGCAAACGAATGCTTCAACCTAGGAGAACGAAACTTGGGCATCCAAGTTTGATTGGTGTACTGCTCATTACTTGAAAGTATCATGAAGTTCGGAAGCAAAAATTTATGTTGAGATTTCAGGAGAGTCTAGTGTTTTGGCCGCCTAACAACGCCTTTCATTGAATGTGTCATTCACCAGTATCTGCTTAAGGCTACATCAAGAGGAAACAAACCTTAGAGATAGAACGTAGAACTACTGTATTGTGTCAAGTTTCAAGAAGCTAGCACAAACCGTGTTTGATTTAGAGTTCTAACTGCATCTGTCAATATAGGAGAAAACAGAGTGAAACCTAAAAATTCAAACTGTTACTGCAAACGAATGCTTCAACGTAAAAGAACGAAACTTGAGCATCCAAGTGGAATTGGTGTACTGATCATTACTTGAAAGTATCATGAAGATTGGATGAAAAAATATATGTTGAGATTTCAGGAGACTCTAGTGTTTTGGAAGTTTGGCAACTCCTTTCATTATGAGTGTTATTCGCCAGTCCCTGCTTTAGGCTACATCAAGAGGAAACAAAACTTAGAGTTAGAACGTAGAACTAATGTATTGTGTCAAGTTTCAAGAAGCTAGCACAAACCGTGTTTGATATAGTTCGAACTGCATCTGTCAATATACGAGAAAACAGAGTGAAACCTAAAAATTCAAACTGTTACTGCAAACGAATGCTTCAACCTAGGAGAACGAAACTTGGGCATCCAAGTTTGATTGGTGTACTGCTCATTACTTGAAAGTATCACGAAGGTCGGAAGCAAAAATTTATGTTGAGATTTAGGAGAGTCTAGTGTTTTGGCCGCCTAAGAACGCCTTTCATTGAATGTGTCATTCACCAGTATCTGCTTAAGGCTACATCAAGAGGAAAACAACCTTAGAGATAGAACGTAGAACTACTGTATTGTGTCAAGTTTCAAGAAGCTAGCACAAACCGTGTTTGATTTAGAGTTCGAACGCATCTGTCAATATAGGAGAAAACAGAGTGAAACCTAAAAATTCAAACTGTTACTGCAAACGAATGCTTCAACGTAAAAGAACGAAACTTGAGCATCCAAGTGGGATTGGTGTACTGATCATTACTTGAAAGTATCATGAAGATTGGATGAAAAAATATATGTTGAGATTTCAGGGGACTCTAGTGTTTTGGAAATTTGGCAACTCCTTTCATTATGAGTGTTATTCGCCAGTGCCTGCTTTAGGCTACATCAAGAGGAAAGAAACCTTAGAGATAGAACGTAGAACTAATGTATTGTGTCAAGTTTCAAGAAGCTAGCACAAACCGTGTTTGACATAGTTCTAACTGCATCTGTCAATATACGAGAAAACAGAGTGAAACCTAAAAATTCAAACTGTTACTGCAAACGATTGCTTCAACCTAGGAGAACGAAACTTGGGCATCCATGTTTGATTGTTGTACTGATCATTACTTGAAAGTATCATGAAGGTCGGAAGCAAAAATTTATGTTGAGATTTCAGGAGAGTCTAGTGTTTTCGCAGCCTAACAACGCCTTTCATTGAATGTGTCATTCACCAGTATCTGCTAAAGGCTACATCAAGAGGAAACAAACCTTAGAGATAGAACGTAGAACTACTGTATTGTGTCAAGTTTCAAGAAGCTAGCACAAACCATGTTTGATTTAGAGTTCTAACTGCATCTGTCAATATAGGAGAAAACAGAGTGAAACCTAAAAATTCAAACTGTTACTGCAAACGAATGCTTGAACGTAAAAGAATGAAACTTGAGCATCCAAGTGGGATTGGTGTACTGATCATTACTTGAAAGTATCATGACGATTGGATGAAAAAATATATGTTGAGATTTCAGGAGACTCTAGTGTTTCGGAAGTTTGGCAACCCCTTCAATATGAGTGTTATTCGCCAGTCCCTGCTTTAGTCTACATCAAGAGGAAAACAACGTTAGAGATAGAACGTAGAACTAATGTATTGTGTCAAGTTTCAAGAAGCTATCACAAACCGTGTTTGATTTAGAGTTCGAACGCATCTGTCAATATAGTAGAAAACAGAGTGAAACCTAAAAATTCAAACTGTTACTGCAAACGAATGCTTCAACCTAGGAGAACGAAACTTGGGCATCCAAGTTTGATTGGTGTACTGCTCATTACTTGAAAGTATCATGAAGTTCGGAAGCAAAAATTTATGTTGAGATTTCAGGAGACTCTAGGGTTTTGGCCGCCTAACAATGCCTTTCATTGAATGTGTCATTCACCAGTATCTGCTTAAGGCTACATCAAGAGGAAACAAACCTTAGAGATAGAACGTAGAACTACTGTATTGTGTCAAGTTTCAAGAAGCTAGCACAAACCGTGTTTGATTTAGAGTTCTAACTGCATCTGTCAATATAGGAGAAAACAGAGTGAAACCTAAAAATTCAAACTGTTACTGCAAACGAATGCTTGAACGTAAAAGAATGAAACTTGAGCATCCAAGTGGGATTGGTGTACTGATCATTACTTGAAAGTATCATGACCTTTAGATGAAAAAATATATGTTGAGATTTCAGGAGACTCTAGTGTTTCGGAAGTTTGGCAACCCCTTCAATATGAGTGTTATTCGCCAGTCCCTGCTTTAGTCTACATCAAGAGGAAAACAACGTTAGAGATAGAACGTAGAACTAATGTATTGTGTCACGTTTCAAGAAGCTAGCACAAACCGTGTTTGATTTAGAGTTCGAACGCATCTGTCAATATAGTAGAAAACAGAGTGAAACATAAAAATTCAAACTGTTACTGCAAACGAATGCTTCAACCTAGCAGAACGAAACTTGGGCATCCAAGTTTGATTGGTGTACTGCTCATTACTTGAAAGTATCATGAAGTTCGGAAGCAAAAAATTAAGTTGAGATTTCAGGAGACTCTAGTGTTTTGGAAGTTTGGCAACTCCTTTCATTATGAGTGTTATTCGCCAGTCCCTGCTTTAGGCTACAATTAGAGGAAACAAACCTTAGAGATAGAACGTAGAGCTAATGTATTGTGTCAAGTTTCAAGAAGCTAGCACAAACCGTGTTTGATATAGTTCGAACTGCATCTGTCAATATACGAGAAAACAGAGTGAAACCTAAAAATTCAAACTATTACTGCAAACGAATGCTTCAACCTAAGAGAACGAAACTTGGGCATCCAAGTTTGATTGGTGTACTGCTCATTACTTGAAAGTATCACGAAGGTCGGAAGCAAAAATTTATGTTGAGATTTCAGGAGAGTCTAGTGTTTTGGAAGCCTAACAACGCCTTTCATTGAATGTGTCATTCACCAGTATCTGCTTAAGGCTACATCAAGAGGAAACAAACCTTAGATATAGAACGTAGAACTAATGTATTGTGTCAAGTTTCAAGAAGCTAGCACAAACCGTGTTTGATTTAGAGTTCAAACGCATCTGTCAATATAGGAGAAAACAGAGTGAAACCTAAAAATTCAACCTGTTACTGCAAACGAATGCTTCAACGTAAAAGAACGAAACTTGAGCATCCAAGTGGGATTGGTGTACTGATCATTACTTGAAAGTATCATGAAGATTGGATGAAAAAATATATGTTGAGATTTCAGGGGACTCTAGTGTTTTGGAAATTTGGCAACTCCTTTCATAATGAGTGTTATTCGCCAGTGCCTGCTTTAGGCTACATCAAGAGGAAACAAACCTTAGAGATAGAACGTAGAACTAATGTATTGTGTCAAGTTTCAAGAAGCTAGCACAAACCGTGTTTGACATAGTTCTAACTGCATCTGTCAATATACGAGAAAACAGAGTGAAACTTAAAAATTCAAACTGTTACTGCAAACGATTGCTTCAACCTAGGAGAACGAAACTTGGGCATCCATGTTTGATTGTTGTACTGATCATTACTTGAAAGTATCATGAAGGTCGGAAGCAAAAATTTATGTTGAGATTTCAGCAGAGTCTAGTGTTTTGGAAGCCTAACAACGCCTTTCATTGAATGTGTCATTCACCAGTATCTGCTTAAGGCTACATCAAGAGGAAACAAACCTTAGAGATAGAACGTAGAACTACTGTATTGTGTCAAGTTTCAAGAAGCTAGCACAAACCGTGTTTGATTTAGAGTTCTAACTGCATCTGTCAATATAGGAGAAAACAGAGTGAAACCTAAAAATTCAAACTGTTACTGCAAACGAATGCTTGAACGTAAAAGAATGAAACTTGAGCATCCAAGTGGGATTGGTGTACTGATCATTACTTGAATGTATCATGACGATTGGATGAAAAAATATATGTTGAGATTTCAGGAGACTCTAGTGTTTCGGAAGTTTGGCAACCCCTTCAATATGAGTGTTATTCGCCAGTCCCTGCTTTAGTCTACATCAAGAGGAAAACAACGTTAGAGATAGAACGTAGAACTAATGTATTGTGTCAAGTTTCAAGAAGCTAGCACAAACCGTGTTTGATTTAGAGTTCGAACGCATCTGTCAATATAGTAGAAAACAGAGTGAAACCTAAAAATTCAAACTGTTACTGCAAACGAATGCTTCAACCTAGGAGAACGAAACTTGGGCATCCAAGTTTGATTGGTGTACTGCTCATTACTTGAAAGTATCATGAAGTTCGGAAGCAAAAATTTATGTTGAGATTTCAGAAGACTCTAGTATTTTGGCCGCCTAACAACGCCTTTCATTGAATGTGTCATTCACCAGTATCTGCTTAAGGCTACATCAAGAGGAAACAAACCTTAGAGATAGAACGTAGAACTACTGTATTGTGTCAAGTTTCAAGAAGCTAGCACAAACCGTGTTTGATTTAGAGTTCTAACTGCATCTGTCAATATAGGAGAAAACAGAGTGAAACCTAAAAATTCAAACTGTTACTGCAAACGAATGCTTGAACGTAAAAGAATGAAACTTGAGCATCCAAGTGGGATTGGTGTACTGATCATTACTTGAAAGTATCATGACGATTGGATGAAAAAATATATGTTGAGATTTCAGGAGACTCTAGTGGTTCGGAAGTTTGGCAACCCCTTCAATATGAGTGTTATTCGCCAGTCTCTGCTTTAGGCTACATCAAGAGGAAAACAACCTTAGAGAAAGAACGTAGAACTAATGTATTGTGTCAAGTTTCAAGAAGCTAGCACAAACCGTGTTTGATTTAGAGTTCGAACGCATCTGTCAATATAGGAGAAAACAGAGTGAAACCTAAAAATTCAACCTGTTACTGCAAACGAATGCTTCAACGTAAAAGAACGAAACTTGAGCATCCAAGTGGGATTGGTGTACTGATCATTACTTGAAAGTATCATGAAGATTGGATGAAAAAATATATGTTGAGATTTCAGGAGACTCTAGTGTTTTCGAAATTTGGCAACTCCTTTCATTTTGAGTGTTATTCGCCAGTGCCTGCTTTAGGCTACATCAAGAGGAAACAAACCTTAGAGATAGAACGTAGAACTAATGTATTGTGTCAAGTTTCAAGAAGCTAGCACAAACCGTGTTTGACATAGTTCGAACTGCATCTGTCAATATACGAGAAAACAGAGTGAAACCTAAAAATTCAAACTGTTACTGCAAATGATTGCTTCAACCTAGGAGAACGAAACTTGGGCATCCATGTTTGATTGTTGTACTGCTCATTACTTGAAAGTATCATGAAGGTCGGAAGCAAAAATTTATGTTGAGATTTCAGGAGAGTCTAGTGTTTTGGAAGCCTAACAACGCCTTTCATTGAATGTGTCATTCACCAGTATCTGCTTAAGGCTACATCAAGAGGAAACAATCCTTAGAGATAGAACGTAGAACTACTGTATTGTGTCAAGTTTCAAGAAGCTAGCACAAACCGTGTTTGATTTAGAGTTCTAACTGCATCTGTCAATATAGGAGAAAACAGAGTGAAACCTAAAAATTCAAACTGTTACTGCAAACGAATGCTTGAACGTAAAAGAATGAAACTTGAGCATCCAAGTGGGATTGGTGTACTGATCATTACTTGAAAGTATCATGACGATTGGATGAAAAAATATATGTTGAGATTTCAGGAGACTCTAGTGTTTCGGAAGTTTGGCAACCCCTTCAATATGAGTGTTATTCTACAGTCCCTGCTTTAGTCTACATCAAGAGGAAAACAACGTTAGAGATAGAACGTAGAACTAATGTGTTGTGTCAAGTTTCAAGAAGCTAGCACAAACCGTTATTGATTTAGAGTTCGAACGCATCTGTCAATATAGGAGAAAACAGAGTGAAACCTAAAAATTCAAACTGTTACTGCAAACGATTGCTTCAACCTAGGAGAACGAAACTTGGGCATCCATGTTTGATTGTTGTACTGCTCATTACTTGAAAGTATCATGAAGGTCGGAAGCAAAAATTTATGTTGAGATTTCAGGAGAGTCTAGTGTTTTCGAAGCCTAACAACGCCTTTCAATGAATGTGTCATTCACCAGTATCTGCTTAAGGATACATCAAGAGGAAACAAACCTTAGAGATAGAACGTAGAACTACTGTATTGTGTCAAGTTTCAAGAAGCAGCACAAACCGTGTTTGATTTAGAGTTCTAACTGCATCTGTCAATATAGGAGAAAACAGAGTGAAACCTAAAAATTCAAACTGTTACTGCAAACGAATGCTTGAACGTAAAAGAATGAAACTTTAGCATCCCAGTGGGATTGGTGTACTGATCATTACTTGAAAGTATCATGACGATTGGATGAAAAAATATATGTTGAGATTTCAGGAGACTCTAGTGTTTCGGAAGTTTGGCAACCCCTTCAATATGAGTGTTATTCGCCAGTCCCTGCTTTAGTCTACATCAAGAGGAAAACAACCTTAGAGATAGAACGTAGAACTAATGTATTGTGTCAAGTTTCAAGAAGCTAGCACAAACCGTGTTTGATATAGTTCGAACTGCATCTGTCAATATACGAGAAAACAGAGTGAAACCTAAAAATTCAAACTGTCACTGCAAACGAATGCTTCAACCTAGGAGAACGAAACTTGGGCATCCAAGTTTGATTAGTGTACTGCTCATTACTTGAAAGTATCACAAAGGTCGGAAGCAAAAATTTATGTTGAGATTTCAGGAGAGTCTAGTGTTTTGGAAGCCTAACAACGCCTTTCATTGAATGTGTCATTCACCACTATCTGCTTAAGGCTACATCAAGAGGAAACAAACCTTAGAGATAGAACGTAGAACTACTGTATTGTGTCAAGTTTCAAGAAGCTAGCACAAACTGTGTTTTATTTAGAGTTCTAACTGCATCTGTCAATATAGGAGAAAACAGAGTGAAACCTAAAAATTCAAACTGTTACTGCAAACGAATGCTTCAACGTAAAAGAACGAAACTTGAGCATCCAAGTGGGATTGGTGTACTGATCATTACTTGAAAGTATCATGAAGATTGGATGAAAAAATATATGTTGAGATTTCAGGAGACTCTAGTGTTCTGGAAGTTTGGCAACTCCTTTCATTATGAGTGTTATATTAGGCTACATCAAGAGGAAACAAACCTTAGAGATAGAAAGTAGAACTAATGTATTGTGTCAAGTTTCAAGAAGCTAGCACAAACCGTGTTTGATATAGTTCGAACTGCATCTGTCAATATACGAGAAAACAGAGTGAAACCTGAAAATTCAAACTGTTACTGCAAACGAATGCTTCAACCTAGGAGAACGAAATTTGGGCATCCAAGTTTGATTGGTGTACTGCTCATTACTTGAAAGTATCATGAAGGTCGGAAGCAAAAATTTATGTTGAGATTTCAGGAGACTCTAGTGTTTTGGCCGCCTAACAATGCCTTTCATTGAATGTGTCATTCAACAGTATCTGCTTAAGGCTACATCAAGAGGAAACCATCCTTAGAGATAGAACGTAGAACTACTGTATTGTGTCAAGTTTCAAGAAGCTAGCACAAACCGTGTTTGATTTAGAGTTCTAACTGCATCTGTCAATATAGGAGAAAACAGAGTGAAAGCTAAAAATTAAAACTGTTACTGCAAACGAATGCTTCAACGTAAAAGAACGAAACTTGAGCATCCTAGTGCTATTGGTGTACTGATCATTACTTGAAAGTATCATGACGATTTAATGAAAAAATATATGTTGAGATTTCAGGAGACTCTAGTGTTTCGGAAGTTTGGCAACCCCTTCAATATGAGTGTTATTCGCCAGTCCCTGCTTTAGGCTACATCAAGAGGAAAACAACCTTAGAGACAGAACGTAGAACTAATGTATTGTGTCAAGTTTCAAGAAGCTAGCACAAACCGTGTTTGATTTAGAGTTCGAACGCATCTGTCAATATAGTAGAAAACAGAGTGAAACCTAAAAATTCAAACTGTTACTGCAAACGAATGCTTCAACTTGGAGAACGAAACTTGGGCATCCATGTTTGATTGGTGTACTGCTCATTACTTGAAAGTATCATGAAGGTCGGAAGCAAAAATTTATGTTGAGATTTCAGGAGACTCTAGTGTTTTGGCCGCCTAACAACGCCTTTCATTGAATGTGTCATTCACCAGTATCTGCTTAAGGCTACATCAAGAGGAAACAAACCTTAGAGATAGAACGTAGAACTACTGTATTGTGTCAAGTTTTAAGAAGCTAGCACAAAACCGTGTTTGATTTTAGAGTTCTAATGCATCTGTCAATATAGGCGAAAACAGAGTGAAACCAAAAAATTCAAACTGTTACTGCAAACGAATGCTTCAACGTAAAAGAACGAAACTTGAGCATCCAAGTGGGATTGGTGTACTGATCATTACTTGAAAGTATCATGTAGATTGGATGAAAAAATATATGTTGAGATTTCAGTTTGACTCTAGTGTTTTGGAAGTTTGGCAACTCCTTTCATATGAGTGTTATTCGCCAGTCCCTGCTTTAGGCTACATCAAGAGGAAAAAAACCTTAGAGACAGAACGTAGAACTAATGTATTGTGTCAAGTTTCAAGAAGCTAGCACAAACTGTGTTTGATATAGTTCGAACTGCATCTGTCAATATAGGAGAAAACAGAGTGAAACCTAAAAATTCAAACTCTTACTGCAAACGAATGCTTCAACCTAGGAGAACGAAACTTGGGCATCCAAGTTTGATTGGTGTACTGCTCATTACTTGAACGTATCACGAAGGTCGGAAGCAAAAATTTATGTTGAGATTTCAGGAGAGTCTAATGTTTTGGCAGCCTAACAACGCCTTTCATTGAATGTGTCATTCACCAGTATCTGCTTAAGGCTACATCAAGAGGAAACAAACCTTAGAGATAGAACGTAGAAACTACTGTATTGTGTCAAGTTTCAAGAAGCTAGCACAAACCGTATTTGATTTAGAGTTCTAACTGCATCTGTCAATATAGGAGAAAACAGAGTGAAAACTAAAAATTCAAACTGTTACTGCAAACGAATGCTTGAACGTAAAAGAATGAAACTTGAGCATCCAAGTGGGATTGGTGTACTGATCATTACTTGAAAGTATCATGAGGATTGGATGAAAAAATATATGTTGAGATTTCAGGAGTCTCTAGTGTTTCGGAAGTTTGGCAACCTCTTAAATATGAGTGTTATTCGCCAGTCCCTGCTTTTGGCTACATCAAGAGGAAACAAACCTTAGAGATAGAACTTAGAACTAATGTATTGTGTCAAGTTTCAAGAAGCTAGCACAAACCGCGTTTGATTTAGAGTTCTAACTGCATCTGTCAATATAGGAGAAAACAGAGTGAAACCTAAAAATTCAAACTGTTACTGCAAACGAATGCTTCAACGTAAAAGGAACGAAACTTGAGCATCCAAGTGGGATTGGTGTACTGATCATTACTTGAAAGTATCATGACGATTGGATGAAAAAATGTATGTTGAGATTTCAGGAGACTCTAGTGTTACGGAAGTTTGGCAACCCCTTCAATATGAGTGTTATTCGCCAGTCCCTGCTTTAGCCTACATCAAGAGGAAACAAACCTTAGAGATAGAACGTAGAACTAATGTATTGTGTCAAGTTTCAAGAACTATCAAAAACCGTGTTTGATTTAGAGTTCGAACGCATCTGTCAATATAGTAGAAAACAGAGTGAAACCTAAAAATTCAAACTGTTACTGCAATCGAATGCTTCAACCTAGGAGAACGAAACTTGGGCATCCAAGTTTGATTGGTGTACTGCTCATTACTTGAAAGTATCACGAAGGTCGGAAGCAAAAATTTATGTTGAGATTTCAGGAGAGTCTAGTGTTTTGGCCGTCTAACAACGCCTTTCATTGAAAGTGTCATTCACCAGTATCTGCTTAAGGCTACATCAAGAGGAAACAAAGCTTAGAGATAGAACTTAGAACTACTGTATTGTGTCAAGTTTCAAGAAGCTAGCACAAACCGGGTTTGATTTAGAGTTCTAACTGCATTTGTCAATATAGGAGAAAACAGAGTGGAACCTAAAAATTCATACTGTTACTGCAAACGAATGCTTCAACATAAAAGAACGAAACTTGAGCATCCAAGTGGAATTGGTGTACTGATCATTACTTGAAAGTATCATGAAGATTGGATGAAAAAATATATGTTGAGATTTCAGGAGACTATAGTGTTTTGGAAGTTTGGCAACTCCTTTCATTATGAGTGTTATTCGCCAGTCCCTGCTTTAGGCTACATCAAGAGGAAACAAACTTAGAGATACAACGTAGAACTAATGTATTGTGTCAAGTTTCAAGAAGCTAGCACAAACCGTGTTTGATAAAGTTCGAACTGCATCTGTCTATATAGGAGAAACAGAGTGAAACCTAAAAATTCAAACTGTTACTGCAAACGAATGCTTCAACCTAGGAGAACGAAACTTGGGCATCCAAGTTTGATTGGTGTACTGCTCATTACTTGAAAGTAATCACGAAGGTCGGAAGCAAAAATTTATGTT
>NW_027518163.1:0-36342 GCF_048772815.1 Callospermophilus lateralis | reverse complement strand
TCACTAATCCCACTTGGCTGCCCAACTTTCACTCTTCTAGGTTCAAGCGTTCGTTTCCAGTAACAGTTTGAATTTTTAGGTTTCACTCTGTTTTCTGCTATATAGATAGATGTGTTTGAAACTCTAAATCAAACACGGTTTGTGCTAGCTCCGTGAAACTTGACAAAATGAAGTAGTTCTAAGTTCTATCTCTATGGTTTGTTTCCTCTTGAAGTACCCCATGCAGAGACTGGCGAAGAACACTTTCGTTTGAAAGGGGTTGCCAAGCTTCCAAAAAACTACTAGTTTGCTGAAATCTCAGCAAACATTTTTTCACAAAATCTTCATGATACTTGGTGGTAATGATCAGTTCACTAAGCCCACTTGGCTGCACAATTTTTACTCTTCTAGGTTCAAGCGTTCGTTTCCAGTAACACTTTGAATTTTTAGTTTTCACTCTGTTTTCTGCTATATAGATAGATGTGTTTGAAACTCTAAATCAAACACGGTTTGTGCTAGCTCCTTGAAACTTGACCAAATGAATTAGTTCTATGTTCTATCTCTATGGTTTGTTTCCTCTTGAAGTACCCCATGCAGAGACTGGCGAAAAACACTTTCGTTTTAAAGGGGTTGCCAAGCTTCCAAAATACTACTAGTTTGCTGAAATCTCAGCAAACATTTTTTCACCAAATCTTGATGATACTTGGTGGTAATGATCAGTTCACTAATCCCACTTGGCTGCCCAACTTTCAATCTTCTAGGTTCAAGCGTTCGTTTCCAGTAACAGTTTGAATTTTTAGGTTTCACTCTGTTTTCTGCTATATAGATAGATGTGTTTGAAACTCTAAATCAAACACGGTTTGTGCTAGCTCCGTGAAACTTGACAAAATGAAGTAGTTCTAAGTTCTATCTCTATGGTGTGTTTCCTCTTGAAGTACCCCATGCAGAGACTGGCGAAGAACACTTTCGTTTGAAAGGGGTTGCCAAGCTTCCAAAAAACTACTAGTTTGCTGAAATCTCAGCAAACATTTTTTCACCAAATCTTGATGATACTTGGTGGTAATGATCAGTTCACTAATCCAACTTGGCTGCAAAATTTTCACTCTTCTAGGTTCAAGCGTTCGTTTCCAGTAACACTTTGAATTTTTAGGTTTCACTCTGTTTTCTGCTATATAGATAGATGTGTTTGAAACTCTAAATCAAACACGGTTTGTGCTAGCTCCTTGAAACTTGACCAAATGAAGTAGTTCTAAGTTCTATCTCTATGGTTTGTTTCCTCCTGAAGTACCCCATGCAGAGACTGGCGAAAAAACACTTTCGTTTTAAAGGGGTTGCCAAGCTTCCAAAAAACTACTAGTTTGCTGAAATCTCAGCAAACATTTTTTCACCAAATCTTGATGATACTTGGTGGTAATGATCAGTTCACTAATCCCACTTGGCTGCCCAACTTTCAATCTTCTAGTTTCAAGCGTTCGTTTCCAGTAACAGTTTGAATTTTTAGGTTTCACTCTGTTTTCTGCTATATAGATAGATGTGTTTGAAACTCTAAATCAAACACGGTTTGTGCTAGCTCCGTGAAACTTGACAAAATGAAGTAGTTCTAAGTTCTATCTCTATGGTTTGTTTCCTCTTGAAGTACCCCATGCAGAGACTGGCAAAGAACACTTTCGTTTGAAAGGGGTTGCCAAGATTCCAAAAAACTACTAGTTTCCTGAAATCTCAGCAAACATTTTTTCACAAAATCTTCATGATACTTGGTGGTAATGATCAGTTCACTAAGCCCACTTGGCTGCCCAATTTTCACTCTTCTAGGTTCAAGCGTTCGTTTCCAGTAACACTTTGAATTTTTAGGTTTCACTCTGTTTTCTGCTATATAGATAGATGTGTTTGAAACTCTAAATCAAACACGGTTTGTGCTAGCTCCTTGAAACTTGACCAAATGAAGTAGTTCTAAGTTCTATCTCTATGGTTTGTTTCCTCTTGAAGTACCCCATGCAGAGACTGGCGAAAAACACTTTCGTTTTAAAGGGGTTGCCGAGCTTCCAAAAAACTACTAGTTTGCTGAAATCTCAGCAAACATTTTTTTCACCAAATCTTGATGATACTTGGTGGTAATGATCAGTTCACTAATCCCACTTGGCTGCCCAACTTTCAATCTTCTAGGTTCAAGCGTTCGTTTCCAGTAACAGTTTGAATTTTTAGGTTTCACTCTGTTTTCTGCTATATAGATAGATGTGTTTGAAACTCTAAATCAAACACGGTTTGTGCTAGCTCCGTGAAACTTGACAAAATGAAGTAGTTCTAAGTTATATCTCTATGGTTTGTTTCCTCTTGAAGTACCCCATGCAGAGACTGGCGAAAAACACTTTCGTTTTAAAGGGGTTGCCAAGCTTCCAAAAAACTACTAGTTTGCTGAAATCTCAGCAACAATTTTTTCACCAAATCTTGATGATACTTGGTGGTAATGATCAGTTCACTAAGCCCACTTGGCTGCCCAACTTTCAATCTTCTAGGTTCAAGCGTTCGTTTCCAGTAACAGTTTGAAATTTTAGGTTTCACTCTGTTTTCTGCTATATAGATAGATGTGTTTGAAACTCTAAATCAAACACGGTTTGTGCTAGCTCCGTGAAACTTGACAAAATGAAGTAGTTCTAAGTTCTATCTCTATGGTGTGTTTCCTCTTGAAGTACCCCATGCAGAGACTGGCGAAGAACACTTTCGTTTGAAAGGGGTTGCCAAGCTTCCAAAAAACTACTAGTATGCTGAAATCTCAGCATCCACTTTTTCACCAAATCTTGATGATACTTGGTGGTAATGATCAGTTCACTAAGCCCACTTGGCTGCCCAATTTTCACTCTTCTAGGTTCAAGCGTTCGTTTCCAGTAACAGTTTGAATTTGTAGGTTTCACTCTGTTTTCTTCTATATAGATAGATGTGTTTGAAACTCTAAATCAAACACGGTTTGTGCTAGCTCCTTGAAACTTGACCAACTGAAGTAGTTCTAAGTTCTATCTCTATGGTTTGTTTCCTCTTGAAGTACCCGATGCAGAGACTGGCGAAAAACACTTTCGTTTTAAAGGGGTTGCCAAGCTTCCAAAAAACTACTAGTTTGCTGAAATCTCAGCAAACATTTTTTCACCAAATCTTGATGATACTTGGTGGTAATGATCAGTTCACTAATCCCACTTGGCTGCCCAACTTTCAATCTTCTAGGTTCAAGCGTTCGTTTCCAGTAACAGTTTGAATTTTTAGGTTTCACTCTGTTTTCTGCTATATAGATAGATGTGTTTGAAACTCTAAATCAAACACGGTTTGTGCTAGCTCCGTGAAACTTGACAAAATGAAGTAGTTCTAAGTTCTATCTCTATGGTTTGTTTCCTCTTGAAGTACCCCATGCAGAGACTGGCGAAAAACACTTTCGTTTTAAAGGGGTTGCCAAGCTTCCAAAAAACTACTAGTTTGCTGAAATCTCAGCAAACATTTTTTCACCAAATCTTGATGATACTTGGTGGTAATGATCAGTTCACTAATCCCACTTGGCTGCACAACTTTCAATCTTCTAAGTTCAAGCGTTCGTTTCCAGTAACAGTTTGAATTTTTAGGTTTCACTCTGTTTTCTGCTATATAGATAGATGTGTTTGAAACTCTAAATCAAACACGGTTTGTGCTAGCTCCGTGAAACTTGACAAAATGAAGTAGTTCTAAGTTCTATCTCTATGGTGTGTTTCCTCTTGAAGTACCCCATGCAGAGACTGGCGAAGAACACTTTCGTTTGAAAGGGGTTGCCAAGCTTCCAAAAAACTACTAGTTTGCTGAAATCTCAGCAAACATTTATTCACCAAATCTTGATGATACTTGGTGGTAATGATCAGTTCACTAATCCCACTTGGCTGCCCAACTTTCACTCTTCTAGGTTCAAGCGTTCGTTTCCAGTAACAGTTTGAATTTTTAGGTTTCACTCTGTTTTCTGCTATATAGATAGATGTGTTTGAAACTCTAAATCAAAGACGGTTTGTGCTAGCTCTGTGAAACTTGACCAAATGAAGTAGTTCTAAGTTCTATCTCTATGGTTTGTTTCCTCTTGAAGTACCCCATGCAGAAACTGGCGAAAAACACTTTCGTTTGAAAGGGGTTGCCATGCTTCCAAAAAACTACTAGTTTGCTGAAATCTCAGCAAACATTTTTTCACCAAATCTTGATGATACTTGGTGGTAATGATCATTTCACTAATCCCACTTGGCTGCCCAACTTTCACTCTTCTAGGTTCAAGCGTTCGTTTCCAGTAACAGTTTGAATTTTTAGGTTTCACTCTGTTTTCTACTATATAGATAGATGTGTTTGAAACTCTAAATCTAACAAGGTTTGTGCTAGCTCCGTGAAACTTGACAAAATGAAGTAGTTCTAAGTTCTATCTCTATGGTTTGTTTCCTCTTGAAGTACCCCATGCAGAGACTGGCAAAGAACACTTTCGTTTGAAAGGGGTTGCCAAGCTTCCAAAAAACTACTAGTTTGCTGAAATCTCAGCAAACATTTTTTCACAAAATCTTCATGATACTTGGTGGTAATGATCAGTTCACTAAGCCCACTTGGCTGCCCAATTTTCACTCTTCTAGGTTCAAGCGTTCGTTTCCAGTAACACTTTGAATTTTTAGGTTTCACTCTGTTTTCTGCTATATAGATAGATGTGTTTGAAACTCTAAATCAAACACGGTTTGTGCTAGCTCCTTGAAACTTGACCAAATGAAGTAGTTCTAAGTTCTATCTCTATGGTTTGTTTCCTCCTGAAGTACCCCATGCAGAGACTGGCGAAAAACACTTTCGTTTTAAAGGGGTTGCCAAGCTTCCAAAAAACTACTAGTTTGCTGAAATCTCAGCAAACATTTTTTCACCAAATCTTGATGATACTTGGTGGTAATGATCAGTTCACTAATCCCACTTGGCTGCCCAACTTTCACTCTTCTAGGTTCAAGCGTTCGTTTCCAGTAACAGTTTGAATTTTTAGGTTTCACTCTGTTTTCTGCTATATAGATAGATGTGTTTGAAACTCTAAATCAAACACGGTTTGTGCTAGCTCCGTGAAACTTGACAAAATGAAGTAGTTCTAAGTTCTATCTCTATGGTTTGTTTCCTCTTGAAGTACCCCATGCAGAGACTGGCAAAGAACACTTTCGTTTGAAAGGGGTTGCCAAGCTTCCAAAAAACTACTAGTTTGCTGAAATCTCAGCAACCATTTTTTCACCAAATCTTGATGATACTTGGTGGTAATGATCAGTTCACTAAGCCCACTTGGCTGCCCAATTTTCACTCTTCTAGGTTCAAGCGTTCGTTTCCAGTAAACACTTTGAATTTTAAGTTTCACTCTGTTTTCTGCTATATAGATAGATGTGTTTGAAACTCTAAATCAAACACGGTTTGTGCTAGCTCCGTGAAACTTGACAAAATGAAGTAGTTCTAAGTTATATCTCTATGGTTTGTTTCCTCTTGAAGTACCCCATGCAGAGACTGGCGAAAAACACTTTCGTTTTAAAGGGGTTGCCAAGCTTCCAAAAAACTACTAGTTTGCTGAAATCTCAGCAACAATTTTTTCACCAAATCTTGATGATACTTGGTGGTAATGATCAGTTCACTAAGCCCACTTGGCTGCCCAACTTTCAATCTTCTAGGTTCAAGCGTTCGTTTCCAGTAACAGTTTGAAATTTTAGGTTTCACTCTGTTTTCTGCTATATAGATAGATGTGTTTGAAACTCTAAATCAAACACGGTTTGTGCTAGCTCCGTGAAACTTGACAAAATGAAGTAGTTCTAAGTTCTATCTCTATGGTGTGTTTCCTCTTGAAGTACCCCATGCAGAGACTGGCGAAGAACACTTTCGTTTGAAAGGGGTTGCCAAGCTTCCAAAAAACTACTAGTATGCTGAAATCTCAGCATCCACTTTTTCACCAAATCTTGATGATACTTGGTGGTAATGATCAGTTCACTAAGCCCACTTGGCTGCCCAATTTTCACTCTTCTAGGTTCAAGCGTTCGTTTCCAGTAACAGTTTGAATTTGTAGGTTTCACTCTGTTTTCTTCTATATAGATAGATGTGTTTGAAACTCTAAATCAAACACGGTTTGTGCTAGCTCCTTGAAACTTGACCAACTGAAGTAGTTCTAAGTTCTATCTCTATGGTTTGTTTCCTCTTGAAGTACCCGATGCAGAGACTGGCGAAAAACACTTTCGTTTTAAAGGGGTTGCCAAGCTTCCAAAAAACTACTAGTTTGCTGAAATCTCAGCAAACATTTTTTCACCAAATCTTGATGATACTTGGTGGTAATGATCAGTTCACTAATCCCACTTGGCTGCCCAACTTTCAATCTTCTAGGTTCAAGCGTTCGTTTCCAGTAACAGTTTGAATTTTTAGGTTTCACTCTGTTTTCTGCTATATAGATAGATGTGTTTGAAACTCTAAATCAAACACGGTTTGTGCTAGCTCCGTGAAACTTGACAAAATGAAGTAGTTCTAAGTTCTATCTCTATGGTTTGTTTCCTCTTGAAGTACCCCATGCAGAGACTGGCGAAAAAACACTTTCGTTTTAAAGGGGTTGCCAAGCTTCCAAAAAACTACTAGTTTGCTGAAATCTCAGCAAACATTTTTTCACCAAATCTTGATGATACTTGGTGGTAATGATCAGTTCACTAATCCCACTTGGCTGCACAACTTTCAATCTTCTAAGTTCAAGCGTTCGTTTCCAGTAACAGTTTGAATTTTTAGGTTTCACTCTGTTTTCTGCTATATAGATAGATGTGTTTGAAACTCTAAATCAAACACGGTTTGTGCTAGCTCCGTGAAACTTGACAAAATGAAGTAGTTCTAAGTTCTATCTCTATGGTGTGTTTCCTCTTGAAGTACCCCATGCAGAGACTGGCGAAGAACACTTTCGTTTGAAAGGGGTTGCCAAGCTTCCAAAAAACTACTAGTTTGCTGAAATCTCAGCAAACATTTATTCACCAAATCTTGATGATACTTGGTGGTAATGATCAGTTCACTAATCCCACTTGGCTGCCCAACTTTCACTCTTCTAGGTTCAAGCGTTCGTTTCCAGTAACAGTTTGAATTTTTAGGTTTCACTCTGTTTTCTGCTATATAGATAGATGTGTTTGAAACTCTAAATCAAAGACGGTTTGTGCTAGCTCTGTGAAACTTGACCAAATGAAGTAGTTCTAAGTTCTATCTCTATGGTTTGTTTCCTCTTGAAGTACCCCATGCAGAAACTGGCGAAAAACACTTTCGTTTGAAAGGGGTTGCCATGCTTCCAAAAAACTACTAGTTTGCTGAAATCTCAGCAAACATTTTTTCACCAAATCTTGATGATACTTGGTGGTAATGATCATTTCACTATTCCCACTTGGCTGCCCAACTTTCACTCTTCTAGGTTCAAGCGTTCGTTTCCAGTAACAGTTTGAATTTTTAGGTTTCACTCTGTTTTCTACTATATAGATAGATGTGTTTGAAACTCTAAATCTAACAAGGTTTGTGCTAGCTCCGTGAAACTTGACAAAATGAAGTAGTTCTAAGTTCTATCTCTATGGTTTGTTTCCTCTTGAAGTACCCCATGCAGAGACTGGCAAAGAACACTTTTTTGAAAGGGGTTGCCAAGCTTCCAAAAAACTACTAGTTTGCTGAAATCTCAGCAAACATTTTTTCACCAAATCTTGATGATACTTGGTGGTAATGATCAGTTCACTAATCCCACTTGGCTGCCCAACTTTCACTCTTCTAGGTTCAAGCGTTCGTTTCCAGTAACACTTTGAATTTTTAGGTTTCACTCTGTTTTCTGCTATATAGATAGATGTGTTTGAAACTCTAAATCAAACACGGTTTGTGCTAGCTCCTTGAAACTTGACCAAATGAAGTAGTTCTAAGTTCTATCTCTATGGTTTGTTTCCTCCTGAAGTACCCCATGCAGAGACTGGCGAAAAACACTTTCGTTTTAAAGGGGTTGCCAAGCTTCCAAAAAACTACTAGTTTGCTGAAATCTCAGCAAACATTTTTTCACCAAATCTTGATGATACTTGGTGGTAATGATCAGTTCACTAATCCCACTTGGCTGCCCAACTTTCACTCTTCTAGGTTCAAGCGTTCGTTTCCAGTAACAGTTTGAATTTTTAGGTTTCACTCTGTTTTCTGCTATATAGATAGATGTGTTTGAAACTCTAAATCAAACACGGTTTGTGCTAGCTCCGTGAAACTTGACAAAATGAAGTAGTTCTAAGTTCTATCTCTATGGTTTGTTTCCTCTTGAAGTACCCCATGCAGAGACTGGCAAAGAACACTTTCGTTTGAAAGGGGTTGCCAAGCTTCCAAAAAACTACTAGTTTGCTGAAATCTCAGCAACCATTTTTTCACCAAATCTTGATGATACTTGGTGGTAATGATCAGTTCACTAAGCCCACTTGGCTGCCCAATTTTCACTCTTCTAGGTTCAAGCGTTCGTTTCCAGTAAACACTTTGAATTTTAAGTTTCACTCTGTTTTCTGCTATATAGATAGATGTGTTTGAAACTCTAAATCAAAGACGGTTTGTGCTAGCTCCGTGAAACTTGACCAAATGAAGTAGTTCTAAGTTCTATCTTTATGGTTTGTTTCCTCTTGAAGTACCCTATGCAGAGACTGGCAAAGAACACTTTCATTTGAAAGGGGTTGCCAAGCTTCCAAAAAACTACTAGTTTGCTGAAATCTCAGCAAACATTTTTTCACCAAATCTTGATGATACTTGGTGGTAATGATCAGTTCACTAATCCCACTAGGCTGCCCAACTTTCAATCTTCTAGGTTCAAGCGTTCGTTTCCAGTAACAGTTTGAATTTTTAGGTTTCACTCTGTTTCCTGCTATATAGATAGATGTGATTGAAACTCTAAACCAAACACGGTTTTTGCTAGCTCCTTGAAACTTGACCAAATGAAGTAGTTCTAAGTTCTATCTCTATGGTTTGTTTCCTCCTGAAGTACCCCATGCAGAGACTGGCGAAAAACACTTTCGTTTTAAAGGGGTTGCCAAGCTTCCAAAAAACTACTAGTTTGCTGAAATCTCAGCAAACATTTTTTCACCAAATCTTGATGATACTTGGTGGTAATGATCAGTTCACTAATCCCACTTGGCTGCCCAACTTTCAATCTTCTAGGTTCAAGCGTTCGTTTCCAGTAACAGTTTGAATTTTTAGGTTTCACTCTGTTTTCTGCTATATAGATAGATGTGTTTGAAACTCTAAATCAAACACGGTTTGTGCTAGCTCCTTGAAACTTGACAAAATGAAGTAGTTCTAAGTTCTATCTCTATGGTTTGTTTCCTCTTGAAGTACCCAATGCAGAGACTGGCGAAGAACACTTTCCTTTGAAAGGGGTTGCCGAGCTTCCAAAAAACTACTAGTTTGCTGAAATCTCAGCAACCATTTTTTCACCAAATCTTGATGATACTTGGTGGTAATGATCAGTTCACTAATCCCACTTGGCTGCCCAACTTTCACTCTTCTAGGTTCAAGCGTTCGTTTCCAGTAACAGTTTGAATTTTTAGGTTTCACTCTGTTTTCTGCTATATAGATAGATGTGTTTGAAACTCTAAATGAAACACGGTTTGTGCTAGCTCCGTGAAACTTGACAAAATGAAGTAGTTCTAAGTTCTATCTCTATGGTTTGTTTCCTCTTGAAGTACCCCATGCAGAGACTGGCAAAGAACACTTTCGTTTGAAAGGGGTTGCCAAGCTTCCAAAAAACTACTAGTTTGCTGAAATCTCAGCAAACATTTTTTCACCAAATCTTGATGATACTTGGTGGTAATGATCAGTTCACTAATCCCACTTGGCTGCCCAAATTTTATTCTTCTAGGTTGAAGCTTTCGTTTCCAGTGACTGTTTGAAATTTTAGGTTTCACTCTGTTTTCTCCAACATAGATAGCTCTGTTTGGATTTCTAAATCAAACACGGTTTGTGCTAGCTCCGTGAAACTTGACAAAATGAAGTAGTTCAAAGTTCTATCTCTATGGTTTGTTTCCTCTTGAAGTACCCCATGCAGAGACTGGCGAAGAACAATTTCGTTTGAAAGGGGTTGCCAAGCTTCCAAAAAACTACTCGTTTGCTGAAATCTCAGCAAACATTTTTTCACCAAATCTTGATGATACTTGGTGGTAATGATCAGTTCACTAAGCCCACTTGGCTGCCCAATTTTCACTCTTCTAGGTTCAAGCGTTCGTTTCCAGTAACACTTTGAATTTTGGGTTTCACTCTGTTTTCTGCTATATAGATAGATGTGTTTGAAACTCTAAATCAAACACGGTTTGTGCTAGCTCCTTGAAACTTGACCAAATGAAGTAGTTCTAAGTTCTATCTCTATGGTTTGTTTCCTCTTGAAGTACCCCATGCAGAGACTGGCAAAGAACACTTTCGTTTGAAAGGGGTTGCCAAGCTTCCAAAAAACTACTAGTTTGCTGAAATCTCAGCAACCATTTTTTCACCAAATCTTGATGATACTTGGTGGTAATGATCAGTTCACTAAGCCCACTTGGCTGCCCAATTTTCACTCTTCTAGGTTCAAGCGTTCGTTTCCAGTAACAGTTTGAATTTTTAGGTTTCACTCTGTTTTCTGCTATATAGATAGATGTGTTTGAAACTCTAAATCAAACACGGTTTGTGCTAGCTCCGTAAAACTTGACAAAATGAAGTAGTTCTAAGTTATATCTCTATGGTTTGTTTCCTCTTGAAGTACCCCATTCAGAGAGTGGCAAAGAACACTTTCCTTTGAAAGTGGTTGCCAAGCTTCCAAAAAACTACTAGTTTGCCGAAATCTCAGCAACCATTTTTTCACCAAAACTTGATGATACTTGGTGGTAATGATCAGTTCACTAAGCCCACTTGGCTGCCCAACTTTCACTCTTCTAGGTTCAAGCCTTCGTTTCCAGTAACACTTTGAATTTTTAGGTTTCACTCTGTTTTCTGCTATATAGATAGATGTGTTTGAAACTCTAAATCAAACACGGTTTGTGCTAGCTCCTTGAAACTTGACCAAATGAAGTAGTTCTAAGTTCTATCTCTATGGTTTGTTTCCTCCTGAAGTACCCCATGCAGAGACTGGCGAAAAACACTTTCATTTTAAAGGGGTTGCCAAGCTTCCAAAAATCTACTAGTTTGCTGAAATCTCAGCAAACATTTTTTCACCATATCTTGATGATACTTGGTGGTAATGATCAGTTCACTAATCCCACTTGGCTGCCCAACTTTCAATCTTCTAGGTTCAAGCGTTCGTTTCCAGTAACAGTTTGAATTTTTAGGTTTCACTCTGTTTTCTGCTATATAGATAGATGTGTTTGAAACTCTAAATCAAACACGGATTGTGCTAGCTCCTTGAAACTTGAAAAAATGAAGTAGTTCTAAGTTCTATCTCTAAGGTTTGTTTCCTCCTGAAGTACCCCATGCAGAGACTGGCGAAAAACACTTTCTTTTTAAATTGGTTGCCAAGCTTCCAAAAAACTACTAGTTTGCTGAAATCTCAGCAAACATTTTTTCACCAAATCTTGATGATACTTGGTGGTAATGATCAGTTCACTAATCCCACTTGGCTGCCCAACTTTCAATCTTCTAGGTTCAAGCGTTCGTTTCCAGTAACAGTTTGAATTTTTAGGTTTCACTCTGTTTTCTGCTATATAGATAGATGTGTTTGAAACTCTAAATCAAACACGGTTTGTGCTAGCTCCGTGAAACTTGACAAAATGAAGTAGTTCTAAGTTCTATCTCTATGGTTTGTTTCCTCTTGAAGTACCCCATGCAGAGACTGGCAAAGAACACTTTCGTTTGAAAGGGGTTGCCAAGCTTCCAAAAAACTACTCGTTTGCTGAAATCTCAGCAACCATTTTTTTACCAAATCTTGATGATACTTGGTGGTAATGATCAGTTCACTAAGCCCACTTGGCTGCCCAACTTTCACTCTTCTAGGTTCAAGCGTTCGTTTCCAGTAACACTTTGAATTTTTAGGTTTCACTCTGTTTTCTGCTATATAGATAGATGTGTTTGAAACTCTAAATCAAACACGGTTTGTGTTAGCTCCTTGAAACTTGACCAAATGAAGTAGTTCTAAGTTCTATCTCTATGGTTTGTTTCCTCCTGAAGTACCCCATGCAGAGACTGGCGAAAAACACTTTCGTTTTAAAGGGGTTGCCAAGCTTCCAAAAAACTACTAGTTTGCTGAAATCTCAGCAAACATTTTTTCACCAAATCTTGATGATACTTGGTGGTAATGATCAGTTCACTAATCCCACTTGGATGCCCAACTTTCACTCTTCTAGGTTCAAGCGTTCGTTTCCAGTAACAGTTTGAATTTTTAGGTTTCACTCTGTTTTCTGCTATATAGATAGATGTGTTTGAAACTCTAAATCAAACACGGTTTGTGCTAGCTCCGTGAAACTTGACAAAATGAAGTAGTTCTAAGTTCTATCTCTATGGTGTGTTTCCTCTTGAAGTAACCCATGCAGAGACTGGTGAAGAACACTTTCGTTTGAAAGGGGTTGCCAAGCTTCCAAAAAACTACTAGTTTGCTGAAATCTCAGCAACCATTTTTTCACCAAATCTTGATGATACTTGGTGGTAATGATCAGTTCACTAAGCCCACTTGGCTGCCCAATTTTCACTCTTCTAGGTTCAAGCGTTCGTTTCCAGTAACACTTTGAATTTTTAGGTTTCACTCTGTTTTCTGCTATATAGATAGATGTGTTTGAAACTCGAAATCAAACACGGTTTGTGCTAGCTCCTTGAAACTTGACCAAATGAAGTAGTTCTAAGTTCTATCTCTATGGTTTGTTTCCTCCTGAAGTACCCCATGCAGAGACTGGCGAAAAACACTTTCGTTTGAAAGGGGTTGCCAAGCTTCCAAAAAACTACTAGTTTGCTGAAATCTCAGCAAACATTTTTTCACCAAATCTTGATGATACTTGGTGGTAATGATCAGTTCACTAATCCCACTTGGCTGCCCAACTTTCACTCTTCTAGGTTCAAGCGTTCGTTTCCAGTAACAGTTTGTATTTTTAGGTTTCACTCTGTTTTCTGCTATATAGATAGATGTGTTTGAAACTCTAAATCAAACACGGTTTGTGCTAGCTCCGTGAAACTTGACAAAATGAAGTAGTTCTAAGTTCTATCTCTATGGTTTGTTTCCTCTTGAAGTACCCCATTCAGAGAGTGGCAAAGAACACTTTCGTTTGAAAGGGGTTGCCAAGCTTCCAAAAAACTACTAGTTTGCCGAAATCTCAGCAACCATTTTTTCACCAAATCTTGATGATACTTGGTGGTAATGATCAGTTCACTAAGCCCACTTGGCTGCCCAACTTTCACTCTTCTAGGTTCAAGCGTTCGTTTCCAGTAACACTTTGAATTTTTAGGTTTCACTCTGTTTTCTGCTATATAGATAGATGTGTTTGAAACTCTAAATCAAACACGGTTTGTGCTAGCTCCTTGAAACTTGACCAAATGAAGTAGTTCTAAGTTCTATCTCTATGGTTTGTTTCCTCCTGAAGTACCCCATGCAGAGACTGGCGAAAAACACTTTCATTTTAAAGGGGTTGCCAAGCTTCCAAAAAACTACTAGTTTGCTGAAATCTCAGCAAACATTTTTTCACCAAATCTTGATGATACTTGGTGGTAATGATCAGTTCACTAATCCCACTTGGCTGCCCAACTTTCACTCTTCTAGGTTCAAGCGTTCGTTTCCAGTAACACTTTGAATTTTTAGGTTTCACTCTGTTTTCTGCTATATAGATAGATGTGTTTGAAACTCTAAATCAAACACGGTTTGTGTTAGCTCCTTGAAACTTGACCAAATGAAGTAGTTCTAAGTTCTATCTCTATGGTTTGTTTCCTCCTGAAGTACCCCATGCAGAGACTGGCGAAAAACACTTTTGTTTTAAAGGGGTTGCCAAGCTTCCAAAAAACTACTAGTTTGCTGAAATCTCAGCAAACATTTTTTCACCAAATCTTGATGATACTTGGTGGTAATGATCAGTTCACTAATCCCACTTGGATGCCCAACTTTCACTCTTCTAGGTTCAAGCGTTCGTTTCCAGTAACAGTTTGAATTTTTAGGTTTCACTCTGTTTTCTGCTATATAGATAGATGTGTTTGAAACTCTAAATCAAACACGGTTTGTGCTAGCTCCGTGAAACTTGACAAAATGAAGTAGTTCTAAGTTCTATCTCTATGGTGTGTTTCCTCTTGAAGTACCCCATGCAGAGACTGGCGAAGAACACTTTCGTTTGAAAGGGGTTGCCAAGCTTCCAAAAAACTACTAGTTTGCTGAAATCTCAGCAACCATTTTTTCACCAAATCTTGATGATACTTGGTGGTAATGATCAGTTCACTAAGCCCACTTGGCTGCCCAATTTTCACTCTTCTAGGTTCAAGCGTTCGTTTCCAGTAACACTTTGAATTTTTAGGTTTCACTCTGTTTTCTGCTATATAGATAGATGTGTTTGAAACTCGAAATCAAACACGGTTTGTGCTAGCTCCTTGAAACTTGACCAAATGAAGTAGTTCTAAGTTCTATCTCTATGGTTTGTTTCCTCCTGAAGTACCCCATGCAGAGACTGGCGAAAAACACTTTCGTTTGAAAGGGGTTGCCAAGCTTCCAAAAAACTACTAGTTTGCTGAAATCTCAGCAAACATTTTTTCACCAAATCTTGATGATACTTGGTGGTAATGATCAGTTCACTAATCCCACTTGGCTGCCCAACTTTCACTCTTCTAGGTTCAAGCGTTCGTTTCCAGTAACAGTTTGTATTTTTAGGTTTCACTCTGTTTTCTGCTATATAGATAGATGTGTTTGAAACTCTAAATCAAACACGGTTTGTGCTAGCTCCGTGAAACTTGACAAAATGAAGTAGTTCTAAGTTCTATCTCTATGGTTTGTTTCCTCTTGAAGTACCCCATTCAGAGAGTGGCAAAGAACACTTTCGTTTGAAAGGGGTTGCCAAGCTTCCAAAAAACTACTAGTTTGCTGAAATCTCAGCAAACATTTTTTCACCAAATCTTGATGATACTTGGTGGTAATGATCAGTTCACTAAGCCCACTTGGCTGCCCAACTTTCACTCTTCTAGGTTCAAGCGTTCGTTTCCAGTAACACTTTGAATTTTTAGGTTTCACTCTGTTTTCTGCTATATAGATAGATGTGTTTGAAACTCTAAATCAAACACGGTTTGTGCTAGCTCCTTGAAACTTGACCAAATGAAGTAGTTCTAAGTTCTATCTCTATGGTTTGTTTCCTCCTGAAGTACCCCATGCAGAGACTGGCGAAAAACACTTTCATTTTAAAGGGGTTGCCAAGCTTCCAAAAAACTACTAGTTTGCTGAAATCTCAGCAAACATTTTTTCACCAAATCTTGATGATACTTGGTGGTAATGATCAGTTCACTAAGCCCACTTGGCTGCCCAACTTTCACTCTTCTAGGTTCAAGCGTTCGTTTCCAGTAACACTTTGAATTTTTAGGTTTCACTCTGTTTTCTGCTATATAGATAGATGTGTTTGAAACTCTAAATCAAACACGGTTTGTGTTAGCTCCTTGAAACTTGACCAAATGAAGTAGTTCTAAGTTCTATCTCTATGGTTTGTTTCCTCCTGAAGTACCCCATGCAGAGACTGGCGAAAAACACTTTCGTTTTAAAGGGGTTGCCAAGCTTCCAAAAAACTACTAGTTTGCTGAAATCTCAGCAAACATTTTTTCACCAAATCTTGATGATACTTGGTGGTAATGATCAGTTCACTAATCCCACTTGGATGCCCAACTTTCACTCTTCTAGGTTCAAGCGTTCGTTTCCAGTAACAGTTTGAATTTTTAGGTTTCACTCTGTTTTCTGCTATATAGATAGATGTGTTTGAAACTCTAAATCAAACACGGTTTGTGCTAGCTCCGTGAAACTTGACAAAATGAAGTAGTTCTAAGTTCTATCTCTATGGTGTGTTTCCTCTTGAAGTACCCCATGCAGAGACTGGCGAAGAACACTTTCGTTTGAAAGGGGTTGCCAAGCTTCCAAAAAACTACTAGTTTGCTGAAATCTCAGCAACCATTTTTTCACCAAATCTTGATGATACTTGGTGGTAATGATCAGTTCACTAAGCCCACTTGGCTGCCCAATTTTCACTCTTCTAGGTTCAAGCGTTCGTTTCCAGTAACACTTTGAATTTTTAGGTTTCACTCTGTTTTCTGCTATATAGATAGATGTGTTTGAAACTCGAAATCAAACACGGTTTGTGCTAGCTCCTTGAACCTTGACCAAATGAAGTAGTTCTAAGTTCTATCTCTATGGTTTGTTTCCTCCTGAAGTACCCCATGCAGAGACTGGCGAAAAAGACTTTCGTTTGAAAGGGGTTGCCAAGCTTCCAAAAAACTACTAGTTTGCTGAAATCTCAGCAAATATTTTTTCACCAAATCTTGATGATACTTGGTGGTAATGATCAGTTCACTAATCCCACTTGGCTGCCCAACTTTCACTCTTCTAGGTTCAAGCGTTCGTTTCCAGTAACAGTTTGTATTTTTAGGTTTCACTCTGTTTTCTGCTATATAGATAGATGTGTTTGAAACTCTAAATCAAACACGGTTTGTGCTAGCTCCGTGAAACTTGACAAAATGAAGTAGTTCTAAGTTCTGTCTCTATGGTTTGTTTCCTCTTGAAGTACCCCATTCAGAGAGTGGCAAAGAACACTTTCGTTTGAAAGGGGTTGCCAAGCTTCCAAAAAACTACTAGTTTGCCGAAATCTCAGCAACCATTTTTTCACCAAATCTTGATGATACTTGGTGGTAATGATCAGTTCACTAAGCCCACTTGGCTGCCCAACTTTCACTCTTCTAGGTTCAAGCGTTCGTTTCCAGTAACACTTTGAATTTTTAGGTTTCACTCTGTTTTCTGCTATATAGATAGATGTGTTTGAAACTCTAAATCAAACACGGTTTGTGTTAGCTCCTTGAAACTTGACCAAATGAAGTAGCTCTAAGTTCTATCTCTATGGTTTGTTTCCTCCTGAAGTACCCCATGCAGAGACTGGCGAAAAACACTTTCGTTTTAAAGGGGTTGCCAAGCTTCCAAAAAATTACTAGTTTGCTGAAATCTCAGCAAACATTTTTTCACCAAATCTTGATGATACTTGGTGGTAATGATCAGTTCACTAATCCCACTTGGATGCCCAACTTTCACTCTTCTAGGTTCAAGCGTTCGTTTCCAGTAACAGTTTGAATTTTTAGGTTTCACTCTGTTTTCTGCTATATAGATAGATGTGTTTGAAACTCTAAATCAAACACGGTTTGTGCTAGCTCCGTGAAACTTGACAAAATGAAGTAGTTCTAAGTTCTATCTCTATGCTGTGTTTCCTCTTGAAGTACCCCATGCAGAGACTGGCGAAGAACACTTTCGTTTGAAAGGGGTTGCCAAGCTTCCAAAAAACTACTAGTTTGCTGAAATCTCAGCAACCATTTTTTCACCAAATCTTGATGATACTTGGTGGTAATGATCAGTTCACTAAGCCCACTTGGCTGCCCAACTTTCACTCTTCTAGGTTCAAGCCTTCGTTTCCAGTAACACTTTGAATTTTTAGGTTTCACTCTGTTTTCTGCTATATAGATAGATGTGTTTGAAACTCTAAATCAAACACGGTTTGTGCTAGCTCCTTGAAACTTGACCAAATGAAGTAGTTCTAAGTTCTATCTCTATGGTTTGTTTCCTCCTGAAGTACCCCATGCAGAGACTGGCGAAAAACACTTTCATTTTAAAGGGGTTGCCAAGCTTCCAAAAATCTACTAGTTTGCTGAAATCTCAGCAAACATTTTTTCACCATATCTTGATGATACTTGGTGGTAATGATCAGTTCACTAATCCCACTTGGCTGCCCAACTTTCAATCTTCTAGGTTCAAGCGTTCGTTTCCAGTAACAGTTTGAATTTTTAGGTTTCACTCTGTTTTCTGCTATATAGATAGATGTGTTTGAAACTCTAAATCAAACACGGTTTGTGCTAGCTCCGTGAAACTTGACAAAATGAAGTAGTTCTAAGTTCTATCTCTATGGTTTGTTTCCTCTTGAAGTACCCCATGCAGAGACTGGCAAAGAACACTTTCGTTTGAAAGGGGTTGCCAAGCTTCCAAAAAACTACTCGTTTGCTGAAATCTCAGCAACCATTTTTTTACCAAATCTTGATGATACTTGGTGGTAATGATCAGTTCACTAAGCCCACTTGGCTGCCCAACTTTCACTCTTCTAGGTTCAAGCGTTCGTTTCCAGTAACACTTTGAATTTTTAGGTTTCACTCTGTTTTCTGCTATATAGATAGATGTGTTTGAAACTCTAAATCAAACACGGTTTGTGTTAGCTCTTTGAAACTTGACCAAATGAAGTAGTTCTAAGTTCTATCTCTATGGTTTGTTTCCTCCTGAAGTACCCCATGCAGAGACTGGCGAAAAACACTTTCGTTTTAAAGGGGTTGCCAAGCTTCCAAAAAACTACTAGTTTGCTGAAATCTCAGCAAACATTTTTTCACCAAATCTTGATGATACTTGGTGGTAATGATCAGTTCACTAATCCCACTTGGATGCCCAACTTTCACTCTTCTAGGTTCAAGCGTTCGTTTCCAGTAACAGTTTGAATTTTTAGGTTTCACTCTGTTTTCTGCTATATAGATAGATGTGTTTGAAACTCTAAATCAAACACGGTTTGTGCTAGCTCCGTGAAACTTGACAAAATGAAGTAGTTCTAAGTTCTATCTCTATGGTGTGTTTCCTCTTGAAGTAACCCATGCAGAGACTGGTGAAGAACACTTTCGTTTGAAAGGGGTTGCCAAGCTTCCAAAAAACTACTAGTTTGCTGAAATCTCAGCAACCATTTTTTCACCAAATCTTGATGATACTTGGTGGTAATGATCAGTTCACTAAGCCCACTTGGCTGCCCAATTTTCACTCTTCTAGGTTCAAGCGTTCGTTTTCAGTAACACTTTGAATTTTTAGGTTTCACTCTGTTTTCTGCTATATAGATAGATGTGTTTGAAACTCGAAATCAAACACGGTTTGTGCTAGCTCCGTGAAACTTGACAAAATGAAGTAGTTCTAAGTTCTATCTCTATGGTTTGTTTCCTCCTGAAGTACCCCATGCAGAGACTGGCGAAAAACACTTTCGTTTGAAAGGGGTTGCCAAGCTTCCAAAAAACTACTAGTTTGCTGAAATCTCAGCAAACATTTTTTCACCAAATCTTGATGATACTTGGTGGTAATGATCAGTTCACTAATCCCACTTGGCTGCCCAACTTTCACTCTTCTAGGTTCAAGCGTTCGTTTCCAGTAACAGTTTGTATTTTTAGGTTTCACTCTGTTTTCTGCTATATAGATAGATGTGTTTGAAACTCTAAATCAAACACGGTTTGTGCTAGCTCCGTGAAACTTGACAAAATGAAGTAGTTCTAAGTTCTATCTCTATGGTTTGTTTCCTCTTGAAGTACCCCATTCAGAGAGTGGCAAAGAACACTTTCGTTTGAAAGGGGTTGCCAAGCTTCCAAAAACTACTAGTTTGCCGAAATCTCAGCAACCATTTTTTCACCAAATCTTGATGATACTTGGTGGTAATGATCAGTTCACTAAGCCCACTTGGCTGCCCAACTTTCACTCTTCTAGGTTCAAGCGTTCGTTTCCAGTAACACTTTGAATTTTTAGGTTTCACTCTGTTTTCTGCTATATAGATAGATGTGTTTGAAACTCTAAATCAAACACGGTTTGTGCTAGCTCCTTGAAACTTGACCAAATGAAGTAGTTCTAAGTTCTATCTCTATGGTTTGTTTCCTCCTGAAGTACCCCATGCAGAGACTGGCGAAAAACACTTTCATTTTAAAGGGGTTGCCAAGCTTCCAAAAAACTACTAGTTTGCTGAAATCTCAGCAAACATTTTTTCACCAAATCTTGATGATACTTGGTGGTAATGATCAGTTCACTAATCCCACTTGGCTGCCCAACTTTCACTCTTCTAGGTTCAAGCGTTCGTTTCCAGGAACACTTTGAATTTTTAGGTTTCACTCTGTTTTCTGCTATATAGATAGATGTGTTTGAAACTCTAAATCAAACACGGTTTGTGTTAGCTCCTTGAAACTTGACCAAATGAAGTAGTTCTAAGTTCTATCTCTATGGTTTGTTTCCTCCTGAAGTACCCCATGCAGAGACTGGCGAAAAACACTTTTGTTTTAAAGGGGTTGCCAAGCTTCCAAAAAACTACTAGTTTGCTGAAATCTCAGCAAACATTTTTTCACCAAATCTTGATGATACTTGGTGGTAATGATCAGTTCACTAATCCCACTTGGATGCCCAACTTTCACTCTTCTAGGTTCAAGCGTTCGTTTCCAGTAACAGTTTGAATTTTTAGGTTTCACTGTGTTTTCTGCTATATAGATAGATGTGTTTGAAACTCTAAATCAAACACGGTTTGTGCTAGCTCCGTGAAACTTGACAAAATGAAGTAGTTCTAAGTTCTATCTCTATGGTGTGTTTCCTCTTGAAGTACCCCATGCAGAGACTGGCGAAGAACACTTTCGTTTGAAAGGGGTTGCCAAGCTTCCAAAAAACTACTAGTTTGCTGAAATCTCAGCAACCATTTTTTCACCAAATCTTGATGATACTTGGTGGTAATGATCAGTTCACTAAGCCCACTTGGCTGCCCAATTTTCACTCTTCTAGGTTCAAGCGTTCGTTTCCAGTAACACTTTGAATTTTTAGGTTTCACTCTGTTTTCTGCTATATAGATAGATGTGTTTGAAACTCGAAATCAAACACGGTTTGTGCTAGCTCCTTGAAACTTGACCAAATGAAGTAGTTCTAAGTTCTATCTCTATGGTTTGTTTCCTCCTGAAGTACCCCATGCAGAGACTGGCGAAAAACACTTTCGTTTGAAAGGGGTTGCCAAGCTTCCAAAAAACTACTAGTTTGCTGAAATCTCAGCAAACATTTTTTCACCGAATCTTGATGATACTTGGTGGTAATGATCAGTTCACTAATCCCACTTGGCTGCCCAACTTTCACTCTTCTAGGTTCAAGCGTTCGTTTCCAGTAACAGTTTGTATTTTTAGGTTTCACTCTGTTTTCTGCTATATAGATAGATGTGTTTGAAACTCTAAATCAAACACGGTTTGTGCTAGCTCCGTGAAACTTGACAAAATGAAGTAGTTCTAAGTTCTATCTCTATGGTTTGTTTCCTCTTGAAGTACCCCATTCAGAGAGTGGCAAAGAACACTTTCGTTTGAAAGGGGTTGCCAAGCTTCCAAAAAACTACTAGTTTGCTGAAATCTCAGCAAACATTTTTTCACCAAATCTTGATGATACTTGGTGGTAATGATCAGTTCACTAAGCCCACTTGGCTGCCCAACTTTCACTCTTCTAGGTTCAAGCGTTCGTTTCCAGTAACACTTTGAATTTTTAGGTTTCACTCTGTTTTCTGCTATATAGATAGATGTGTTTGAAACTCTAAATCAAACACGGTTTGTGCTAGCTCCTTGAAACTTGACCAAATGAAGTAGTTCTAAGTTCTATCTCTATGGTTTGTTTCCTCCTGAAGTACCCCATGCAGAGACTGGCGAAAAACACTTTCATTTTAAAGGGGTTGCCAAGCTTCCAAAAAACTACTAGTTTGCTGAAATCTCAGCAAACATTTTTTCACCAAATCTTGATGATACTTGGTGGTAATGATCAGTTCACTAAGCCCACTTGGCTGCCCAACTTTCACTCTTCTAGGTTCAAGCGTTCGTTTCCAGTAACACTTTGAATTTTTAGGTTTCACTCTGTTTTCTGCTATATAGATAGATGTGTTTGAAACTCTAAATCAAACACGGTTTGTGTTAGCTCCTTGAAACTTGACCAAATGAAGTAGTTCTAAGTTCTATCTCTATGGTTTGTTTCCTCCTGAAGTACCCCATGCAGAGACTGGCGAAAAACACTTTCGTTTTAAAGGGGTTGCCAAGCTTCCAAAAAACTACTAGTTTGCTGAAATCTCAGCAAACATTTTTTCACCAAATCTTGATGATACTTGGTGGTAATGATCAGTTCACTAATCCCACTTGGATGCCCAACTTTCACTCTTCTAGGTTCAAGCGTTCGTTTCCAGTAACAGTTTGAATTTTTAGGTTTCACTCTGTTTTCTGCTATATAGATAGATGTGTTTGAAACTCTAAATCAAACACGGTTTGTGCTAGCTCCGTGAAACTTGACAAAATGAAGTAGTTCTAAGTTCTATCTCTATGGTGTGTTTCCTCTTGAAGTACCCCATGCAGAGACTGGCGAAGAACACTTTCGTTTGAAAGGGGTTGCCAAGCTTCCAAAAAACTACTAGTTTGCTGAAATCTCAGCAACCATTTTTTCACCAAATCTTGATGATACTTGGTGGTAATGATCAGTTCACTAAGCCCACTTGGCTGCCCAATTTTCACTCTTCTAGGTTCAAGCGTTCGTTTCCAGTAACACTTTGAATTTTTAGGTTTCACTCTGTTTTCTGCTATATAGATAGATGTGTTTGAAACTCGAAATCAAACACGGTTTGTGCTAGCTCCTTGAAACTTGACCAAATGAAGTAGTTCTAAGTTCTATCTCTATGGTTTGTTTCCTCCTGAAGTACCCCATGCAGAGACTGGCGAAAAACACTTTCGTTTGAAAGGGGTTGCCAAGCTTCCAAAAAACTACTAGTTTGCTGAAATCTCAGCAAATATTTTTTCACCAAATCTTGATGATACTTGGTGGTAATGATCAGTTCACTAATCCCACTTGGCTTCCCAACTTTCACTCTTCTAGGTTCAAGCGTTCGTTTCCAGTAACAGTTTGTATTTTTAGGTTTCACTCTGTTTTCTGCTATATAGATAGATGTGTTTGAAACTCTAAATCAAACACGGTTTGTGCTAGCTCCGTGAAACTTGACAAAATGAAGTAGTTCTAAGTTCTATCTCTATGGTTTGTTTCCTCTTGAAGTACCCCATTCAGAGAGTGGCAAAGAACACTTTCGTTTGAAAGGGGTTGCCAAGCTTCCAAAAAACTACTAGTTTGCCGAAATCTCAGCAACCATTTTTTCACCAAATCTTGATGATACTTGGTGGTAATGATCAGTTCACTAAGCCCACTTGGCTGCCCAACTTTCACTCTTCTAGGTTCAAGCGTTCGTTTCCAGTAACACTTTGAATTTTTAGGTTTCACTCTGTTTTCTGCTATATAGATAGATGTGTTTGAAACTCTAAATCAAACACGGTTTGTGTTAGCTCCTTGAAACTTGACCAAATGAAGTAGTTCTAAGTTCTATCTCTATGGTTTGTTTCCTCCTGAAGTACCCCATGCAGAGACTGGCGAAAAACACTTTCGTTTTAAAGGGGTTGCCAAGCTTCCAAAAAATTACTAGTTTGCTGAAATCTCAGCAAACATTTTTTCACCAAATCTTGATGATACTTGGTGGTAATGATCAGTTCACTAATCCCACTTGGATGCCCAACTTTCACTCTTCTAGGTTCAAGCGTTCGTTTCCAGTAACAGTTTGAATTTTTAGGTTTCACTCTGTTTTCTGCTATATAGATAGATGTGTTTGAAACTCTAAATCAAACACGGTTTGTGCTAGCTCCGTGAAACTTGACAAAATGAAGTAGTTCTAAGTTCTATCTCTATGCTGTGTTTCCTCTTGAAGTACCCCATGCAGAGACTGGCGAAGAACACTTTCGTTTGAAAGGGGTTGCCAAGCTTCCAAAAACTACTAGTTTGCTGAAATCTCAGCAACCATTTTTTCACCAAATCTTGATGATACTTGGTGGTAATGATCAGTTCACTAAGCCCACTTGGCTGCCCAATTTTCACTCTTCTAGGTTCAAGCGTTCGTTTCCAGTAACACTTTGAATTTTTAGGTTTCACTCTGTTTTCTGCTATATAGATAGATGTGTTTGAAACTCGAAATCAAACACGGTTTGTGCTAGCTCCTTGAAACTTGACCAAATGAAGTAGTTCTAAGTTCTATCTCTATGGTTTGTTTCCTCCTGAAGTACCCCATGCAGAGACTGGCGAAAAACACTTTCGTTTGAAAGGGGTTGCCAAGCTTCCAAAAAACTACTAGTTTGCTGAAATCTCAGCAAACATTTTTTCACCAAATCTTGATGATACTTGGTGGTAATGATCAGCTCACTAATCCCACTTGGCTGCCCAACTTTCACTCTTCTAGGTTCAAGCGTTCGTTTCCAGTAACAGTTTGTATTTTTAGGTTTCACTCTGTTTTCTGCTATATAGATAGATGTGTTTGAAACTCTAAATCAAACACGGTTTGTGCTAGCTCCGTGAAACTTGACAAAATGAAGTAGTTCTAAGTTCTATCTCTATGGTTCGTTTCCTCTTGAAGTACCCCATTCAGAGAGTGGCAAAGAACACTTTCGTTTGAAAGCGGTTGCCAAGCTTCCAAAAAACTACTAGTTTGCCGAAATCTCAGCAACCATTTTTTCACCAAATCTTGATGATACTTGGTGGTAATGATCAGTTCACTAAGCCCACTTGGCTGCCCAATTTTCACTCTTCTAGGTTCAAGCGTTCGTTTCCAGTAACACTTTGAATTTTTAGGTTTCACTCTGTTTTCTGCTATATAGATAGATGTGTTTGAAACTCTAAATCAAACACGGTTTGTGCTAGCTCCTTGAAACTTGACCAAATGAATTAGTTCTAAGTTCTATCTCTATGGTTTGTTTCCTCCTGAAGTACCCCATGCAGAGACTGGCGAAAAACACTTTCATTTTAAAGGGGTTGCCAAGCTTCCAAAAAACTACTAGTTTGCTGAAATCTCAGCAAACATTTTTTCACCAAATCTTGATGATACTTGGTGGTAATGATCAGTTCACTAAGCCCACTTGGCTGCCCAACTTTCACTCTTCTAGGTTCAAGCGTTCGTTTCCAGTAACACTTTGAATTTTTAGGTTTCACTCTGTTTTCTGCTATATAGATAGATGTGTTTGAAACTCTAAATCAAACACGGTTTGTGTTAGCTCCTTGAAACTTGACCAAATGAAGTAGTTCTAAGTTCTATCTCTATGGTTTGTTTCCTCCTGAAGTACCCCATGCAGAGACTGGCGAAAAACACTTTCGTTTTTAAAGGGGTTGCCAAGCTTCCAAAAAACTACTACTTTGCTGAAATCTCAGCAAACATTTTTTCACCAAATCTTGATGATACTTGGTGGTAATGATCAGTTCACTAATCCCACTTGGATGCCCAACTTTCACTCTTCTAGGTTCAAGCGTTCGTTTCCAGTAACAGTTTGAATTTTTAGGTTTCACTCTGTTTTCTGCTATATAGATAGATGGGTTTGAAACTCTAAATCAAACACGGTTTGTGCTAGCTCCGTGAAACTTGACAAAATGAAGTAGTTCTAAGTTCTATCTCTATGGTGTGTTTCCTCTTGAAGTACCCCATGCAGAGACTGGCGAAGAACACTTTCGTTTGAAAGGGGTTGCCAAGCTTCCAAAAAACTACTAGTTTGCTGAAATCTCAGCAACCATTTTTTCACCAAATCTTGATGATACTTGGTGGTAATGATCAGTTCACTAAGCCCACTTGGCTGCCCAATTTTCACTCTTCTAGGTTCAAGCGTTCGTTTCCAGTAACACTTTGAATTTTTAGGTTTCACTCTGTTTTCTGCTATATAGATAGATGTGTTTGAAACTCGAAATCAAACACGGTTTGTGCTAGCTCCTTGAAACTTGACCAAATGAAGTAGTTCTAAGTTCTATCTATATGGTTTGTTTCCTCCTGAATTACCCCATGCAGAGACTGGCGAAAAACACTTTCGTTTGAAAGGGGTTGCCAAGCTTCCAAAAAACTATTAGTTTGCTGAAATCTCAGCAAACATTTTTCACCAAATCTTGATGATACTTGGTGGTAATGATCAGTTCACTAATCCCACTTGGCTGCCCAACTTTCACTCTTCTAGGTTCAAGCGTTCGTTTCCAGTAACAGTTTGTATTTTTAGGTTTCACTCTGTTTTCTGCTATATAGATAGATGTGTTTGAAACTCTAAATCAAACACGGTTTGTGCTAGCTCCGTGAAACTTGACAAAATGAAGTAGTTCTAAGTTCTATCTCTATGGTTTGTTTCCTCTTGAAGTACCCCATTCAGAGAGTGGCAAAGAACACTTTCGTTTGAAAGGGGTTGCCAAGCTTCCAAAAAACTACTAGTTTGCCGAAATCTCAGCAACCATTTTTTCACCAAATCTTGATGATACTTGGTGGTAATGATCAGTTCACTAAGCCCACTTGGCTGCCCAACTTTCAGTCTTCTAGGTTCAAGCGTTCGTTTCCAGTAACACTTTGAATTTATAGGTTTCACTCTGTTTTCTGCTATATAGATAGATGTGTTTGAAACTCGAAATCAAACACGGTTTGTGCTAGCTCCTTGAAACTTGACCAAATGAAGTAGTTCTAAGTTCTATCTCTATGGTTTGTTTCCTCCTGAAGTACCCCATGCAGAGACTGGCGAAAAACACTTTCATTTAAAAGGGGTTGCCAAGCTTCCAAAAAACTACTAGTTTGCTGAAATCTCAGCAAACATTTTTTCACCAAATCTTGATGATACTTGGTGGTAATGATCAGTTCACTAATCCCACTTGGCTGCCCAACTTTCAATCTTCTAGGTTCAAGCGTTCGTTTCCAGTAACAGTTTGAATTTTTAGGTTTCACTCTGTTTTCTGCTATATAGATAGATGTGTTTGAAACTCTAAATCAAACACGGTTTGTGCTAGCTCCGTGAAACTTGACAAAATGAAGTAGTTCTAAGTTCTATCTCTATGGTTTGTTTCCTCTTGAAGTACCCCATGCAGAGACTGGCAAACAACACTTTCGTTTGAAAGGGGTTGCCAAGCTTCCAAAAAACTACTAGTTTGCTGAAATCTCAGCAAACATTTTTTCACCAAATCTTGATGATACTTGGTGGTAATGATCAGTTCACTAATCCCACTTGGCTGCCCAACTTTCAATCTTCTAGGTTCAAGCGTTCGTTTCCAGTAACAGTTTGAATTTTTAGGTTTCACTCTGTTTTCTGCTATATAGATAGATGTGTTTGAAACTCTAAATCAAACACGGTTTGTGCTAGCTCCGTGAAACTTGACAAAATGAAGTAGTTCTAAGTTCTATCTCTATGGTTTGTTTCCTCTTGAAGTACCCCATGCAGAGACTGGCAAAGAACACTTTCGTTTGAAAGGGGTTGCCAAGCTTCCAAAAAACTACTAGTTTGCTGAAATCTCAGCAACCATTTTTTTACCAAATCTTGATGATACTTGGTGGTAATGATCAGTTCACTAAGCCCACTTGGCTGCCCAACTTTCACTCATCTAGGTTCAAGCGTTCGTTTCCAGTAACACTTTGAATTTTTAGGTTTCACTCTGTTTTCTGCTATATAGATAGATGTGTTTGAAACTCTAAATCAAACACGGTTTGTGTTAGCTCCTTGAAACTTGACCAAATGAAGTAGTTCTAAGTTCTATCTCTATGGTTTGTTTCCTCCTGAAGTACCCCATGCAGAGACTGGCGAAAAACACTTTCGTTTTAAAGGGGTTGCCAAGCTTCCAAAAAAACTACTAGTTTGCTGAAATCTCAGCAAACATTTTTTCACCAAATCTTGATGATACTTGGTGGTAATGATCAGTTCACTAATCCCACTTGGATGCCCAACTTTCACTCTTCTAGGTTCAAGCGTTCGTTTCCAGTAACAGTTTGAATTTTTAGGTTTCTCTCTGTTTTCTGCTATATAGATAGATGTGTTTGAAACTCTAAATCAAACACGGTTTGTGCTAGCTCCGTGAAACTTGACAAAATGAAGTAGTTCTAAGTTCTATCTCTATGGTGTGTTTCCTCTTGAAGTACCCCATGCAGAGACTGGCGAAGAACACTTTCGTTTGAAAGGGGTTGCCAAGCTTCCAAAAAACTACTAGTTTGCTGTAATCTCAGCAAATATTTTTTCACCAAATCTTGATGATACTTGGTGGTAATGATCAGTTCACTAATCCCACTTGGCTGCCCAACTTTAAATCTTCTAGGTTCAAGCGTTCGTTTCCAGTAACAGTTTGAATTTTTAGGTTTCACTCTGTTTTCTGCTATATAGATAGATGTGTTTGAAACTCTAAATCAAACACGGTTTGTGCTAGCTCCGTGAAACTTGACAAAATGAAGTAGTTCTAAGTTCTATCTCTATGGTTTGTTTCCTCTTGAAGTACCCCATGCAGAGACTGGCAAAGAACACTTTCGTTTGAAAGGGGTTGCCAAGCTTCCAAAAAACTACTAGTTTGCTGAAATCTCAGCAACCATTTTTTCACCAAATCTTGATGATACTTGGTGGTAATGATCAGTTTACTAAGCCCACTTGGCTGCCCAATTTTCACTCTTCTAGGTTCAAGCATTCGTTTCCAGTAACACTTTGAATTTTTAGGTTTCACTCTGTTTTCTGGTATATAGATAGATGTGTTTGAAACTCTAAATCAAACACGGTTTGTGCTAGCTCCTTGAAACTTGACCAAATGAAGTAGTTCTAAGTTCTATCTCTATGGTTTGTTTCCTCTTGAAGTACCCCATGCAGAGACTGGCGAAAAACACTTTCGTTTTAAAGGGGTTGCCAAGCTTCCAAAAAACTACTAGTTTGCTGAAATCTCAGCAAAAATTTTTTCAAGAATCTTGATGATACTTGGTGGTAATGATCAGTTCACTAATCCCACTTGGCTGCCCAACTTTCAATCGTCTAGGTTCAAGCGTACGTTTCCAGTAACAGTTTGAATTTTTAGGTTTCACTCTGTTTTCTGCTATATAGATAGATGTCTTTGAAACTCTAAATCAAACACGGTTTGTGCTAGCTCCTTGAAACTTGACAAAATGAAGTAGTTGTTAGTTCTATCTCTATGGTTTTTTTCCTCTTGAAGTACCCCATGCAGAGACTCGCGAAAACACTTTCGTTTTAAAGGGGTTGCCAAGCTTCGAAAAAACTACTAGTTTGCTGAAATCTCAGCAAACATTTTTTCACCAAATCTTGATGATACTTGGTGGTAATGATCAGTTCACTAATTCCACTTGGCTGTCCAAATTTTATTCTTCTAGGTTGAAGCTTTCGTTTCCAGTGACTGTTTGAAATTTTAGGTTTCACTCTGTTTTCTCCAACATAGATAGCTGTGTTTGGAATTCTAAATCAAACACGGTTTGTGCTAGCTCCGTGAAACTTGACAAAATGAAGTAGTTCTAAGTTCTATCTCTATGGTTTGTTTCCTCTTGAAGTACCCCATGCAGAGACTGGCGTAGAACACGTTCGTTTGAAAGGGGTTGCCAAGCTTCCAAATAACTACTAGTTTGCTGAAATCTCAGCAAATATTTTTTCACCAAATCTTGATGATACTTGGTGGTAATGATCAGTTCACTAAGCCCACTTGGCTGCCCAATTTTCACTCTTCTAGGTTCAAGCGTTCGTTTCCAGTAACACTTTGAATTTTTAGGTTTCACTCTGTTTTCTGCTATATAGATAGATGTGTTTGAAACTCTAAATCAAACACGGTTTGTGCTAGCTCCTTGAAACTTGACCAAATGAAGTAGTTTTAAGTTCTATCTCCATGGTTTGTTTCCTCTTGAAGTACCCCATGCAGAGACTGGCAAAGAACACTTTCGTTTGAAAGGGGTTGCCAAGCTTCCAAAAAACTACTAGTTTGCTGAAATCTCAGCAAACATTTTTTCACCAAATCTTGATGATACTTGGTGGTAATGATCAGTTCACTAATCCCACTTGGCTGCCCAACTTTCACTCTTCTAGGTTCAAGTGTTCGTTTCCAGTAACAGTTTGAATTTTTAGGTTTCACTCTGTTTTCTGCTATATAGATAGATGTGTTTGAAACTCTAAATCAAACACGGTTTGTGCTAGCTCCGTGAAACTTGACAAAATGAAGTAGTTCTAAGTTCTATTTCTATGGTTTGTTTCCTCTTGAAGTACCCCATGCAGAGACTGGCAAAGAACACTTTCGTTTGAAAGGGGTTGCCAAGCTTCCAAAAAACTACTAGTTTGCTGAAATCTCAGCAAACATTTTTTCACCAAATCTTGATGATACTTGGTGGTAATGATCAGTTCACTAATCCCACTTGGCTGCCCAAATTTTATTCTTCTAGGTTGAAGCTTTCGTTTCCAGTGACTGTTTGAAATTTTAGGTTTCACTCTGTTTTCTCCAACATAGATAGTTGTGTTTGGAATTCTAAATCAAACACGGTTTGTGCTAGCTCCGTGAAACTTGACAAAATGAAGTAGTTCTAAGTTCTATCTCTATGGTTTGTTTCCTCTTGAAGTACCCCATGCAGAGACTGGCGAAGAACACTTTCGTTTGAAAGGGGTTGCCAAGCTTCCAAAAAACTACTAGTTTCCTGAAATCTCAGCAAACATTTATTCACAAAATCTTCATGATACTTGGTGGTAATGATCAGTTCACTAAGCCCACTTGGCTGCCCAATTTTCACTCTTCTAGGTTCAAGCGTTCGTTTCCAGTAACAGTTTGAATTTTTAGGTTTCACTCTGTTTTCTGCTATATAGATAGATGTGTTTGAAACTCTAAATCAAACACGGTTTGTGCTAGCTCCTTGAAACTTGACAAAATGAAGTAGTTCTAAGTTCTATCTCTATGGATTGTTTCCTCTTGAAGTACCCCATGCAGAGACTGGCGAAGAACACTTTCGTTTGAAAGGGGTTGCCGAGCTTCCAAAAATCTACTAGTTTGCTGAAATCTCAGCAAACATTTTTTCACCAAATTCTTGATGATACTTGGTGGTAATGATCAGTTCACTAATCCCACTTGGCTGCCCAACTTTCACTCTTCTAGGTTCCAGCGTTCGTTTCCAGTAACAGTTTGAATTTTTAGGTTTCACTCTGTTTTCTGCTATATAGATAGATGTGTTTGAAACTCTAAATCAAACACGGTTTGTGCTAGCTCCGTGAAACTTGACAAAATGAAGTAGTTCTAAGTTCTATCTCTATGGTTTGTTTCCTCTTGAAGTACCCCATGCAGAGACTGGCAAAGAACACTTTCGTTTGAAAGGGGTTGCCAAGCTTCCAAAAAACTACTAGTTTGCTGAAATCTCAGCAACCATTTTTTCACCAAATCTTGATGATACTTGGTGGTAATGATCAGTTCACTAAGCCCACTTGGCTGCCCAATTTTCACTCTTCTAGGTTCAAGCGTTCGTTTCCAGTAACACTTTGAATTTTTAGGTTTCACTCTGTTTTCTACTATATAGATAGATGTGTTTGAAACTCTAAATCAAACACGGTTTGTGCTAGCTCCTTGAAACTTGACCAAATGAAGTAGTTCTAAGTTCTATCTCTATGATTTGTTTCCTCCTGAAGTACCCATGCAGAGACTGGCGAAAAACACTTTCGTTTTAAAGGGGTTGCCAAGCTTCCAAAAAACTACTAGTTTGCTGAAATCTCAGCAAAAATTTTTTCAAGAATCTTGATGATACTTGGTGGTAATGATCAGTTCACTAATCCCACTTGGCTGCCCAACTTTCAATCGTCTAGGTTCAAGCGTTCGTTTCCAGTAACAGTTTGAATTTTTAGGTTTCACTCTGTTTTCTGCTATATAGATAGATGTCTTTGAAACTCTAAATCAAACACGGTTTGTGCTAGCTCCTTGAAACTTGACAAAATGAAGTAGTTGTTAGTTCTATCTCTATGGTTTTTTTCCTCTTGAAGTACCCCATGCAGAGACTCGCGAAAAACACTTTCGTTTTAAAGGGGTTGCCAAGCTTCGAAAAAACTACTAGTTTGCTGAAATCTCAGCAAACATTTTTTCACCAAATCTTGATGATACTTGGTGGTAATGATAAGTTCACTAATTCCACTTGGCTGTCCAAATTTTAGTCTTCTAGGTTGAAGCTTTCGTTTCCAGTGACTGTTTGAAATTTTAGGTTTCACTCTGTTTTCTCCAACATAGATAGCTGTGTTTGGAATTCTAAATCAAGCACGGTTTGTGCTAGCTCCGTGAAACTTGACAAAATGAAGTAGTTCTAAGTTCTATCTCTATGGTTTGTTTCCTCTTGAAGTACCCCATGCAGAAACTGGCGAAAAACACTTTCGTTTGAAAGGGTTGCCATGCTTCCAAAAAACTACTAGTTTGCTGTAATCTCAGCAAACATTTTTTCACCAAATCTTGATGATACTTGGTGGTAATGATCAGTTCACTAATCCCACTTGGCTGCCCAACTTTCACTCTTCTAGGTTCAAGCGTTCGTTTCCAGTAACAGTTTGAATTTTTAGGTTTCACTCTGTTTTCTGCTATATAGATAGATGTGTTTGAAACTCTAAATCAAACACGGTTTGTGGTAGCTCCGTGAAACTTGACAAAATGAAGTAGTTCTAAGTTCCATCTCTATGGTTTGTTTCCTCTTGAAGTACCCCATGCAGAGACTGGCGAAGAACACTTTCGTTTGAAAGGGGTTGCCAAGCTTCCAAAAAACTACTAGTTTGCTGAAATCTCAGCAAATATTTTTTCACCAAATCTTGATGATACTTGGTGGTAATGATCAGTTCACTAAGCCCACTTGGCTGCCCAATTTTCACTCTTCTAGGTTCAAGCGTTCGTTTCCAGTAACACTTTGAATTTTAGGTTTCACTCTGTTTTCTGCTATATAGATAGATGTGTTTGAAACTCTAAATCAAACACGGTTTGTGCTAGCTCCTTGAAACTTGACCAAATGAAGTAGTTCTAAGTTCTATCTCTATGGTTTGTTTCCTCTTGAAGTACCCTATGCAGAGACTGGCAAAGAACACTTTCGTTTGAAAGGGGTTGCCAAGCTTCCAAAAAACTACTAGTTTGCCGAAATCTCAGCAACCATTTTTTCACCAAATCTTGATGATACTGGGTGGTAATGATCAGTTCACTAAGCCCACTTGGCTGCCCAATTTTCACTCTTCTAGGTTCAAGCGTTCGTTTCCAGTAACACTTTGAATTTTTAGGTTTCACTCTGTTTTCTGCTATATAGATAGATGTGTTTGAAACTCTAAATCAAACACGGTTTGTGCTAGCTCCTTGAAACTTGACCAAATGAAGTAGTTCTAAGTTCTATCTCTATGGTTTGTTTCCTCCTGAAGTACCCCATGCAGAGACTGGCGAAAATCACTTTCGTTTTAAAGGGGTTGCCAAGCTTCCAAAAAACTACTAGTTTGCTGAAATCTCAGCAAACTTTTTTTCACCAAATCTTGATGATACTTGGTGGTAATGATCAGTTCACTAATCCCACTTGGCTGCCCAACTTTCAATCCTCTAGGTTCAAGCGTTCGTTTCCAGTAACAGTTTGAATTTTTAGGTTTCACTCTGTTTTCTGCTATATAGATAGATGTCTTTGAAACTCTAAATCAAACACGGTTTGTGCTAGCTCCTTGAAACTTGACAAAATGAAGTAGTTGTTAGTTCTATCTCTATGGTTTTTTTCTCTTGAAGTACCCCATGCAGAGACTCGCGAAAAACACTTTCGTTTTAAAGGGGTTGCCAAGCTTCCAAAAAACTACTAGTTTGCTGAAATCTCAGCAAACATTTTTTCACCAAATCTTGATGATACTTGGTGGTAATGATCAGTTCACTAATCCCACTGGGCTGCCCAACTTTCACTCTTCTAGGTTCAAGCGTTCGTTTCCAGTAACAGTTTGAATTTTTAGGTTTCACTCTGTTTTCTGCTATATAGATAGATGTGTTTGAAACTCCTAAATCAAACACGGTTTGTGCTAGCTCCGTGAAACTTGACAAAATGAAGTAGTTCTACGATCTATCTCTATGGTTTGTTTCCTCTTGAAGTACCCCATGGAGAGACTGGCAAAGAACACTTTCGTTTGAAAGGGGTTGCCAAGCTTCCAAAAAACTACTAGTTTGCTGAAATCTCAGCAACCATTTTTTCACCAAATCTTGATGATACTTGGTGGTAATGATCAGTTCACTACGCCCACTTGGCTGCCCAATTTTCACTCTTCTAGGTTCAAGCGTTCGTTTCCAGTAACACTTTGAATTTTTAGGTTTCACTCTGTTTTCTGCTATATAGATAGATGTGTTTGAAACTCTAAATCAAACACGGTTTGTGCTAGCTCCTTGAAACTTGACCAAATGAAGTAGTTCTAAGTTCTATCTCTATGATTTGTTTCCTCCTGAAGTACCCCATGCAGAGACTGGCGAAAAACACTTTCGTTTTAAAGGGGTTGCCAAGCTTCCAAAAAACTACTAGTTTGCTGAAATCTCAGCAAAAATTTTTTCAAGAATCTTGATGATACTTGGTGGTAATGATCAGTTCACTAATCCCACTTGGCTGCCCAACTTTCAATCGTCTAGGTTCAAGCGTTCGTTTCCAGTAACAGTTTGAATTTTTAGGTTTCACTCTGTTTTCTGCTATATAGATAGATGTCTTTGAAACTCTAAATCAAACACGGTTTGTGCTAGCTCCTTGAAACTTGACAAAATGAAGTAGTTGTTAGTTCTATCTCTATGGTTTTTTTCCTCTTGAAGTACCCCATGCAGAGACTGGCGAAAAACACTTTCGTTTGAAAGGGGTTGCCAAGCTTCGAAAAAACTACTAGTTTGCTGAAATCTCAGCAAACATTTTTTTCACCAAATCTTGATGATACTTGGTGGTAATGATATGTTCACTAATTCCACTTGGCTGTCCAAATTTTAGTCTTCTAGGTTGAAGCTTTCGTTTCCAGTGACTGTTTGAAATTTTAGGTTTCACTCTGTTTTCTCCAACATAGATAGCTGTGTTTGGAATTCTCAATCAAGCACGGTTTGTGCTAGCTCCGTGAAACTTGACAAAATGAAGTAGTTCTAAGTTCTATCTCTATGGTTTGTTTCCTCTTGAAGTACCCCATGCAGAAACTGGCGAAAAACACTTTCGTTTGAAAGGGGTTGCCATGCTTCCAAAAAACTACTAGTTTGCTGTAATCTCAGCAAACATTTTTTCACCAAATCTTGATGATACTTGGTGGTAATGATCAGTTCACTAATCCCACTTGGCTGCCCAACTTTCACTCTTCTAGGTTCAAGCGTTCGTTTCCAGTAACAGTTTGAATTTTTAGGTTTCACTCTGTTTTCTGCTATATAGATAGATGTGTTTGAAACTCTAAATCAAACACGGTTTGTGCTAGCTCCGTGAAACTTGACAAAATGAAGTAGTTCTAAGTTCTATATCTATGGTTTGTTTCCTCTTGAAGTACCCCATGCAGAGACTGGCGAAGAACACTTTCGTTTGAAAGGGGTTGCCAAGCTTCCAAAAAACTACTAGTTTGCTGAAATCTCAGCAAATATTTTTTCACCAAATCTTGATGATACTTGGTGGTAATGATCAGTTCACTAAGCCCACTTGGCTGCCCAATTTTCACTCTTCTAGGTTCAAGCGTTCGTTTCCAGTAACACTTTGAATTTTTAGGTTTCACTCTGTTTTCTGCTATATAGATAGATGTGTTTGAAACTCTAAATCAAACACGGTTTGTGCTAGCTCCTTGAAACTTGACCAAATGAAGTAGTTCTAAGTTCTATCTCTATGTTTGTTTCCTCTTGAAGTACCCCATGCAGAGACTGGCAAAGAACACTTTCGTTTGAAAGGGGTTGCCAAGCTTCCAAAAAACTACTAGTTTGCTGAAATCTCAGCAACCATTTTTTCACCAAATCTTGATGATACTTGGTGGTAATGATCAGTTCACTAAGCCCACTTGGCTGCCCAATTTTCACTCTTCTAGGTTCAAGCGTTCGTTTCCAGTAACACTTTGAATTTTTAGGTTTCACTCTGTTTTCTGCTATATAGATAGATGTGTTTGAAACTCTAAATCAAACACGGTTTGTGCTAGCTCCTTGAAACTTGACCAAATGAAGTAGTTCTAAGTTCTATCTCTATGGTTTGTTTCCTCCTGAAGTACCCCATGCAGAGACTGGCGAAAATCACTTTCGTTTTAAAGGGGTTGCCAAGCTTCCAAAAAACTACTAGTTTGCTGAAATCTCAGCAAACTTTTTTTCACCAAATCTTGATGATACTTGGTGGTAATGATCAGTTCACTAATCCCACTTGGCTGCCCAACTTTCAATCCTCTAGGTTCAAGCGTTCGTTTCCAGTAACAGTTTGAATTTTTAGGTTTCACTCTGTTTTCTGCTATATAGATAGATGTCTTTGAAACTCTAAATCAAACACGGTTTGTGCTAGCTCCTTGAAACTTGACAAAATGAAGTAGTTGTTAGTTCTATCTCTATGGTTTTTTTTCTCTTGAAGTACCCCATGCAGAGACTCGCGAAAAACACTTTCGTTTTAAAGGGGTTGCCAAGCTTCCAAAAAACTACTAGTTTGCTGAAATCTC